>NC_052503.1:42103092-42360363 GCF_016617805.1 Bactrocera tryoni
AACACATAACGGTTGTTTGTAAGTCCTAAAAACTAAAAGAGTCAGATATAGGGTTATGTATACCAAAGTGATCAGGGCGACGAGTAGAGTCGAAATCCGGATGTCTGTCTGTCCGTCCGTCCGTCTGTCCGTCCGTCCGTGCAAGCTGTAACTTGAGTAAAAATTGAGATATCATGATGAAACTTGATACACGTATTCCTTGGTTCCATAAGAAGGTTAAGTTCGAAGATGGGCAAAATCGGCCCACTGCCACGCCCACAAAATGGCGGAAACCGAAAACCTATAAAGTGTCATAACTAAGCCATAAATAAAGATATTAAAGTGAAACTTGACACAAAGGATCATATTAGGGAGGGGCATATTTGGACGTAATGTTTTTGGAAAAGTGGGCGTGGCCCCGCCCCTACTAAGTTTTTTGTACATATCTCGGAAACTACTATAGCTATGTCAACCAAACTCTATAGAGTCATTTCCTTCAGGCATTTCCATATACAATTCAAAAATGAAAGAAATCGGATAATAACCACGCCCACCTCCCATACAAAGGTTATGTTGAAAATCACTAAAAGTGCGTTAACCGACTAACAAAAAACGTCAGAAACACTAAATTTTACGGAAGAAATGGCAGAAGGAAGTTGCACCCAGGCTTTTTTTTATAAATTGAAAACGGGCGTGGCCTCGCCCACTTATGGACCAAAAACCATATCTCAGGAACTACTCTACCGATTTCAATGAAATTCGGTACATAATATTTTCTTAACACCCTAATGACATGTACGAAATATGGGTGAAATCGATTAACAACCACGCCTTCTTCCAATATAACGCTATTTTAAATTCCATCTGATGCCTTCTCTGTATAATATATGTATATGTACATTAGGAACCAATGATGATAGCGGAATAAAACTTTACAAAAATACGGTATTTGAAAAATATGTAAACGTCGTATAATGAAATCTCGATTATCACTTTATCATGCGAGAGTATAAAATGTTCGGTGACACCCGAACTTAGCCCTTCCTTACTTGTTATTTATGAATTGTTTTTACGATAGGATAGTAGTAGTTAGTTCTAAGTTGATTCGAACTACATCAAATTTTATAATTCTTAATTTAAATTCATTAAAATCTATTTCTTTCAGAGAGACAAGCGCCCCCTTCAAGGTAATCCTCTTTGGCCACAAAGTTTTTTCCAATTCTCAAAATCGTTGTTAAAGCCAATTTCCGGAATAGCCTTCAATGAGTGTAGTGATTCATGTTTAATACCTTCAATTGATTCAAAACGGTTTCCCCGAAGCCGTCGTTTGAGTTTGCCGAATAGCCAGAAGTCACACAGAGCTAAATTAGGAGAACACGGTTGTTACGGCTTTGTTGTTGAAACTTTGGCCAAAAACACAGGAAGAATCAGTATGTGACGGTGCATTATCATGGTGCAAAAACCAAGAGTTATTGCCCACTAATTCAGACCTCTTTTCACGAATAGCTTCACGCAAACGGGGCATAACACTCAAGTAGTATTCCTGGGGGACAGTTTTACCTGTCGGAAGGAATTCGGGATGCACTGCACCTCGATAATCGAAAAAACTGTCAACATAACCTTGATTTTTGATACGAAACTCTTGTTTTCAAAGCTATACCCTCGATTTGTCAGATTAATATTTTAAATAGCGATCTTTATAGACTTGTCTTTATTTGGAACTATCCAAATACGCGATTTGCTCTTTTTAAAATATTCGAAACAGTCAAAAAAGTGGTATATGTATATTGCTTTGATATCTTATAAATGTGATAATAAATATTTATTTTTAGTAAACCAACTTATGGCAACCCTGAGCGGTTAATTATTCGACAACAGTATTTAAATAAAATAAATAAGTTTTACTCTCAAATATACTAAACAGCGCGAGAGGAGAGCAAAGGATGTTCGCTGAGCATAACCAAGAGATAACGTAAAAGGAACGTATTCTGCACAGAAATTTTGCAGACTTGCAGCTTTTGCCGGTCGAAGCTATAAAAAGAAGCCGCATAATGAAAACAAAGTCAAACGCCGCCGTAGAGCGTCAGTGTTTACACTAGAAACATTGTAAGGACAAAACGTGGACGAAAATAAAAAGTTAGAAAATATATACGCGCTTGAGATATGTACAAAGTAGAAGCAAATAGAAACAATAATTAAGTGACTTGAACTACATTATATGAAAAAGTTTGAAGAGAATTAAAAACCGAGTGCTCTCGAAGTATTTTCTAATTTCTAAAAAATAATTAATACAAAAAGTGGAATATTTTACTGAAGAAAGTTTCGACTGCATTGAAGTACTGTGAACCACACAGCAATGGGCACCTTGCACGTCTGCTTCGACGATGTGCCGCACTACACAAGCGCCACCTCAGCCTTAGCGGCCTCAACGCTGTGCGCCTCCAACTCAACTGCAGCCGCTTATGAGCTGCACATGAATGCCGGCACAGCAAATAACAGCTTGAGCGCGACGACAATGACGTTGCATACCGAGCCCAGCAAGGACATGCCGCCCTGTAGCCTGTCGCCTGGTGCCGTCAGCAGGACGCACAGCATTTCGCCAACACCGCGCTACGAACGCAATATGAGCTTCTTTCAGCAACTCAGCCGCCGCTTTGGACTGCTGCGCTCCAGCGATGACCCAGTTTTCAGTGCCGCCGAAGACGACTCGACCGATTCATGCTCATCGAACATCGTTGCAATGCCAACTGTGCAACGCACAACCGGTGCAACGAATACGTCATCGCTGCCAAATGGTGGTAACGCGGTAAACGCCAGCAACAGCAATAACTGTGCTGGCGCGCACTTGGAATTAGGTGACGCCTGCTTGAAGGACGGTCACGGCTCGAGCAGTGAACACATATCGTGCGCTTCCAGCGAGACAAGCAGCACCGCAGACATTGACGAACAGCAGCTACATTCACCAACAACAAAAACTACGAAATCGTCCGCAGCCAAAGAGCGACGCAGCAATGCACGCGCCAGCTTCTCGCGTCTGCATCGTCGCTCCACCTCTTCCATACGACGCGCTTTTGAAAATTTCTCACTATCAACACGTTCGCTATCATGTAGCGGCGCTAACGGCACAACCAGCGCCGACACGCCACACAACGCGTCACAACGTAGCGGCAGCCACAATACGCCCATCAAATCGGCACTGAAGTACAACTCGAATGTGGAGCTGAATAGAAAGACACAGGCCAGTGGCACGTCGAATTCGGCAACGAACATACACTTGTCATCAGCATCAGCCTCAACTACGTCATCGGCGAAATTGAAGTGCTCGTCCTCGAAAGGCAAAACGAAGCCACCACCGCAACGTATACTCCGGCAGCCAGTCTCGTATACATATCTGAAGGGTATATCGGGTCTGCCGACACAACGAGTGCCTCGCAGCGCTGTCTGTTGCCAATACGCCAGGCGTTGAGGGCGAGACGACAATAGAATTTAATTTACTGTAGCTGCGGCAACATTGCCGCCGACAACGTCTGCGACATTACTTAGGCACCGACAAAGTGTTCATCGTTACATACATACATACCGAAATTGAAGCGTTTGCAAGAGATGCGAAGATACGTTTATTCGACTAGTTGATTGTTCGAGCGTTTATTGTTGTTGGTTCGCATTGATGTGACGTATATAGTCTGTAGTAGAAGGTTTCTCCCGCTTGCCATGAGTAAAATAATAATGAAAAGTGGAAGGCGAAGTAATTATTAGGTACATAAGTCGAGCTATTTATAACTTTCGCAGTAAATATATATAAGCACCAGAATAAAATTCACACACACACTCGGTCAAACACGTATACGCACTGGCACACAGCGCGCACAGTTTTTGTATATAAGCGTCTTCGGTTTACAGGCACTCACTTACAAGTAGTCACAAATTCTCATTGAAATTCATGCATAAATACTTACATAAGCACTTAGGCGTCCTTTCATTCCACTTTTGCTTTGTTTTTCGATTGCATCAAAATAATCTGTGATAAATATCATTTTCATATCGGATGTGAAGTCATAATTAAAAAAAAAATATTAAATTGATTGAATCACAAAAATGTAACACAAATAAAATATATGCGCATTCAAAAAAAATTATTTTCTTTTGCAGTTAGCATTTTAGGTATTAAAAAGCACATTATATGTAATATAGCGTGTATTTCTAATACACAATATTTTCTTAAATTAATTTCTAATAAATTTTTAAAAATTTATACAAGTTTTGTTTAACACATATTTGTAAAGAAGCATGAAAAAAACTATTTTTTTATTAAATAATAATTTTTTTGTATAAAATTTATTTTTTTTAACAAAAATTTATATTTTGGTTTTAAATAATATTTTTTTTAAATACATATTTTTTTAACCTACGAACGACACTTGATCCTAACCACAATTTCAACCTTCCTAACAATCTGAAACCAAAAAAAAAAAATAAATGTTATTAATCTAGAATAACAAACATCCCATTGTCTGGATCTACGAAAAATTTTAATATTTTTGCACAAAATGGCGAATTCCTGAACAGAGACCATATTTTATACCACTTTTTTTACTGTTTCGAATTAAAAAAAAAGTAAATATTTAAGTTCGGGTATTTGGATAGTTCCATATATAGACAAGTCTATAGAATGTTAATCAGTTCAGTGGAGCCTGAGAACTCAAAGATATTGTCTTGAAAAAAAAGTTCAAATAAGTGTCAAATTTTGTTCGATTTGTTTCGGCCGAATCACTTTGAAAAGAATTTGAGTTTTCGTCCTCTTTCTACGAATAGATTCGCGCAAACGACGCATGACACTCAAATAGAATTCCTTGTTGAAAGTTAGGCCGGTCGGAAGAAATTCGGAGTGCACTTTCCTCGATAATCGAAGAATACTGTCAACATAACCTCGATTTTTCACCAGCTTTAACGTTGTTTTCTGCTTCGCCTCACCTTTGCCACGATATTCGGCCGTCTGATTGTCTGTGTCCGGGCCGTAAGCATAGATACAAGACTCCTCACCAGTAATAATACGTTTTATTATATCCTGGTAGTCGGAAAGCATTGTTTCACAGACATTAAGGCGACGCTGTTTTTCGAAAAAATTTAGTGATTTTGAAACCAATCGTTTTCTTAGGCCCAAATGATCTTTTAAAATGGTTTTCACTCATCCTGCCGATATATACCGACGATGTCAGTAAGATCTCTGACTGTTAGTCATCGATTCGTAAGCACCAATTCCTTTATTTTATTGATGTGTTGATCATCAATTGATGTTGATGGCCGTCCTGGATGTGGTGCGTCGTCAAAGCGATCACGACCCTCTTTGAATAAGCTGTACCAATAAAAAAAACACGTGCTAGCGTACTAACAACTATCACCAAAGGCTTTTTTCAACATTCTGAACATTTCGGTACCAAAAATTTTATTCTGTACATAAAATTTAATGGAACTTCTTTGTTGAATAGTTTCACTCATTTTCTACTTCTGAAAGACAAATGATTGATTTGATGTGAGATTTGACGCAGATATCACTGACAGTGATACCAGCTTAGAAAATGAATATCTCCGGCGAATGGGTTTTCGCCCAAAATTTAAATTAAAAGGTCTTACTATTTTTTGCCCACATTATTATACGTGCAAAAAAAAATCTATTTATTTATTTCTATACCAGAGTACGCCTTTAAATTAAATTAATTTGTTTGTGATATCAAGACGAAGCTTCGAATTAATACTATAATACTTAATAATATTGATATTTTAATTTTTCAAAATTGCGCAAATTTGCATTCTGTGCATCTTTAGTTTCATAACATCTTTTTAAAATTCAAAAAAAAATGTTTTTTCTTTATACATTTTTCCAAATAAAATTATTTATTTTTACTGTGTTATAGATATAAACACATTGTTTTAAGGGGTACGCTTACAAATATGACAACTTTTGGAAATTAAAAAAAAAAAACTCTTTTGGCTATCATTGCCATTTTAAAGGTATATTTATACACATTTTAAGAAAACTGAGTAAAAATTTTGAGAAAAAAAGCTATTTTAATGTTACACGCGTTCTTTTGGGCTATAAATACTGAAACTGTTAAATTAAAGTATGGCAGCGATCGAATCATTTCTCTCCGAGTAATTACTGTAGCAAATGTGTTTAAAGATAAACTGATAGAGTGTATTGACTAAGCTCTACACCTAAGCAGCGTGTAAATCAAAAAATATTTTAAATATTTCTTAAAAATGTTAGTATTTTAGTTTTGAAAATACAGGCAGACTAATGAAGTAAAGTATAAAAATTCAAAATTTTGCACTAGGTGTGCCCATTAAAAACATACATATATTATATAACTAATATTTTGTTTTAAGCAGTTAACAAACTATAAATATTCTCAAAAATTTGAAAATTCTGCAAATCAACACCCATAAAAGCACTCCAATAGCTACACTTTCAGCAAGCCATATGAGAACCATTCGAAATAAAGATACACACACACTTATATAAATTTGTGAAAACGGAATAGTAATCGATAGTACACTTTAAAAATATTTATCATAATTGTAATAACAAGCAAATTGACGACTTTATATATTAACAACAATAATATTGCATAGCAACTCGAGTGAAACGTATTAGAAATTACATATTACGTATATTACATTATATGTAAAGAAATAAACGCATTTATATTTGCTTTCATATATGTATAGGTATATTTATACTGCCAAATATTGAGTGCACTACAAGCAAAAATATATACACCAGCAAGTTTCCATAAATTATTAAGTTATTACGGTACTTATGCATGAAAGACCTTTGTCAGCACAGAGCTTTCGAAGATTTCCTTAAGAGTAACGGAACTAATATATAGTCCAATAAAAATTAATAAAAAGCCTTATACTTAAAACTCTCGAATATTACATTTTTATATTAGAAAGGAAATTTATTTAAAATAAAAAATATTCCTACCAGTGTATTGCAACGGTAAGTGCCCGCAAATAAGATTTTAGTTAACAAAGTTGAATTTAGCTCGGAAAACAGCCGACTAACGACCAATTTGTTTTGCTTAGTGTATGTATATTACAAAAGGATGAATGATGCTCTGCGTATAAATTGCAGAGAGCCTGGCTACTGTGCAAGGTGATACGGGTTTCCTTTTGTTTTGAACGACGAGAGCTGAGACTTCAGTATTCACATTGTCTTCTTTTTTCTTTGAGATGTGCACTCCATATAAGCTTTGTGTCCATTACCTTATCTAGTTATTTCGCAGCATTGTGATATGGTATTTGCGCACCTTTTATGTACAGAAATATTGTTTTATTTGAAAAAAATATATGTGACCTGGTCTACGGAAAGGGGGCTTAGGTGTCAAAAAAAAGGAGAAAAATTAATGAGATAACGAGAAACTGACGATTATTTTTAACAGCTTTTCCCAGAAAACTAGTTTCCGCACGTTAGCTCCCTTTTCGTAGACCAGGTCACATATATTGAATTAGTCTCGTTTAATTTTATTCGCCATTTAGCTGCCCATTTAAATATTATGTTATATCGGGTGATTTTTTAAGAGCTTGATAACTTTTTTTAAAAAAAAAACGCATAAAATTTGCAAAATCTCATCGGTTCTTTATTTGAAACGTTAGATTGGTTCATGACATTTACTTTTTGAAGATAATTTCATTTAAATGTTGACCGCGGCTGCGTCTTAGGTGGTCCATTCGGAAAGTCCAATTTTGGGCAACTTTTTCGAGCATTTCGGCCGGAATAGCCCGAATTTCTTCGGAAATGTTGTCTTCCAAAGCTGGAATAGTTGCTGGCTTATTTCTGTAGACTTTAGACTTGACGTATCCCCACAAAAAATAGTCTAAAGGCGTTAAATCGCATGATCTTGGTGGCCAACTTACGGGTCCATTTCTTGAGATGAATTGTTCTCCGAAGTTTTCCCTCAAAATGGCCATAGAATCGCGAGCTGTGTGGCATGTAGCGCCTTCTTGTTGAAACCACATGTCAACCAAGTTCAGTTCTTCCATTTTTGGCAACAAAAGTTTGTTAGCATCGAACGATAGCGATCGCCATTCACCGTAACGTTGCGTCCAACAGCATCTTTGAAAAAATACGGTCCAATGATTCCACCAGCGTACAAACCACACCAAACAGTGCATTTTTCGGGATGCATGGGCGGTTGGCCACCAAGATCATGCGATTTAACGCCTTTAGACTATTTTTTGTGGGGCTACGTCAAGTCTAAAGTCTACAGAAATAAGCCAGCAACTATTCCAGCTTTGGAAGACAACATTTCCGAAGAAATTCGGGCTATTCCGGCCGAAATGCTCGAAAAAGTTGCCCAAAATTGGACTTTCCGAATGGACCACCTAAGACGCAGCCGCGGTCAACATTTAAATGAAATTATCTTCAAAAGTAAATGTCATGAACCAATCTAACGTTTCAAATAAAGAACCGATGAGATTTTGCAAATTTTATGCGTTTTTTTTTTAAAAAAAGTTATCAAGCTCTTAAAAAATCACCCGATACAATTACCAGCATGTGGTAGATCGCACGTAAATATGTAGTAGCTAAAGGATGGGTCCTAACACACGACCCTTAGGAACGCCGGCTTTTATTCCCTTTAAATCAGAGTACATATCTCCATGTTTAATTTAAAAAAAAACCCCATCCTAAAGGTATTACTTTAAGATATTGTAATATTATTTTGCTTAAAATCGTCTTAGTTTTGTTTAGGAGCCCGCCGCGATAAACTTTATCAAAAGCTTTTGAAACGTCGAGTAGACAGCCGAGCATTGTTTCATCAAAGGCATTTTCAATGACTCGAGTTATTCTATGAGGTCCGGCACTCGAAGTGCCATAAATTCGGTTTCGAAAATTATTTTTATTTATATTAAAGTATAAAATGTGTGAAAATAATCATAAATTCAGCACCAATTCACTTTTGCTCGATATGACCACCTTTTGCCTTAACTATGGCCTTGAGACAGTCATAAAACGAATCGCAAGCTTTCCAAATGTGACTTGCCGGTTTTTGGCCCACTCACGGACAATGGCTTTCTTCAGCATCTCCAGACTGGTGTATTTTTTACTTTGAACCTTGCTCTCCAAAATGGCCCAAAAAGAATAATCCATTGGATTCGCATCTGGTGAATTCGAGAGCCTTTGTGTGGTCGTAATGAAGTTCGGAACTTTGTTTTTCAGCCATTCATGGTTCACTCGCGCTTTGTGAGACGGTGCTGAGTCTTGTTGAGACGTCCATGGTTTGCGACCGAAATTTTTGTTTGTTCACGGCTACAAAGCAGCCTCCAGAACACTTTTCTGATAATATGTCGCATTTACTTTGACGCCAGACTCGAACAATTGGAGAGCGCCCATCTGCGGTGACAGCGGCCCAAACCATTATTTGTGGCGGGTGCTGCCTCCTGGTAGCCAACCGATGGCTTAGATTCTCGTATGAACGGTCGGTCAAGTAAACCCTATCGTTTTGAGAGTTTACGAATTGCTCAATTAGAAATTTTTCTTCGTCAGAAAACACAATGTTCGGAATTTGACCGCTTTCGGCCAAACGAAGCAATTGCTTCGCTCTCTTAAGTCTTACTTGTTGCTGCTTCGATGTGAGATCATGGGCCTTCTGGAACTTGTAAGCCATGACCTTGAGCTCATTTATAAATATGCGTCGGTGCTGTGGTCGGATATTTTCAGTTCTTTGGCCATTTGTTTGGCATTTCGTCGTGGATTTCGCTCAAGTCGCTTCTTCACTTTCCGAACCACGTTGCAGTCTTTTGATAATCACCTCTATGACGTTTTGCGATGCTACCACTATCATTGTAACGAGTGATAGTGCGATAAATAAAAACTTTATTCGCATTTGTGTTGAGCTCACGAACAATTGCTGGCTATGACTTTCTAAATATAAAGCAATCACACTATTACGTTTGAATTCCATCGCTGATCGCTTTTTTTGTTTTCACTTTTGGCAAAAGGCTTTTATACACTTGTGAACAATACTCCGAACTGTCATTCAGCAAATTTATAAACAGCTGATTCCAGTGCGACAGCTGCGCGAACGGCTGAAGTTGGTTACGCGGACCCTGTAATTGGTCAATAATGTTGAATTTTTTTCGAAAGCCAAGCTGATGCACCGATATCAGCACCCTCTCTTCAATTATGGTACAGCAAACAGTTTTTCAAAAGGCTTTAAAAGTATTGGCTGGAGAGATATGGGCCGATACTAAGTTATACCATGCGCTGGTTTTCTAGGTTTATTGAACATAATCATCTTTACCATTTTCCAGTAAATATACATATGCTTATTGTAGATTAATAGTAGCGTTAGTATAGCAGTAGTTTTACTTTTAACATTTTGAGGAAGTTGTTTTAATATTTCATGTAATTGTAATAAGATAAAAACCAGGTGATTTTTTGGACTTCAGGTTTTTTAGTTTCTGCATATACCTCACTGTTAGTTACTAGAGAATTTCAGTGTAATAATCGTAAGTATGAGGTTCCGTTTGCTGCATTAGATTTGTTATATGGTTTAAAGACACCTTCCAGGTATTCCAAAAAACATTTGTTTTCTCTATATCGCTCTTGGCCCATTTCTAAAATAAAAGTGTACAGATAATAGATGAGAGTTATACTTTTAAATGCCATTATCTTATTGGTATGTTTTTTTATACATTTATTTGTTTTTCAAATTCACGATTCCATTATCTAGTTCAGTTCAGTATAGCTAAGTACTTGACCGTGGAATACACTGGTGCAAGTTTGCCGTATCCCATATTATGAAAACACGAAATTCACATATTTCCAGCCGAACATACTTTGTTCATCCCCAGAAAAATAACAATAACATAGAAAAACAAAACAAATACACATCGATTGCACCGAAGGCACAGTACCCTTCGCAAATACAAAAGATAACTGAGAAGCACTTGATTTCGATCGTTCAGTTTATGCGCCATCTATACACATTCGCTATTAGCTTAATCAATATTAAGAGCCGAATTTCACGAAGATATCTCATCAAATGAAAAACTTTTCTATACTAAAAAAATAAAAAATATCATGTTTTCATCGCATGTCAGTCTCTTACATCTCGAGCTCATATTGCAAAGCTCACTATCTTTCATTTGATTTATCTATAGCTGAATGTGTTTTGTTTTTAATTTTTAATATTTTTGATTAATAACTTGTCATTTAATTATTTCTAAATGAAAAATTTCTATACCGCAAATAGTATCGCTATAAAGTGTAGTCAAATATGCACAATACTTGAAAATTTTGAGTGGTCAGGTTTGCGTGGAAACGGGTGTATATGTGAATTAGCAGATTCTTGGAAAAAGAGTCAAAATTCCAAATCAATATCACAAAAACTGAGAGACTAGTTCGCGTATATACAGATACTGACTCATGTCGGTTTATTTGGCTTTTTTATACCTATATCGACTCAGCTCATCTTGCTGTCCACTTAAATATATTTTATAAAGTCTCCGACATTTCCTTCTAAGTATTACAAACTTTGTCGCAAACTGAATACATACATATATCCTATTCAGGGTAAAAAAAAGTGTTATGAAAAAATTATAGCTTTTATTTTCACGGATTTCCCATTGATGAGACTACCTCATTTAAAAAAAAAACAAAAACTACTTCATTATCTTTTAATCTATTAACCCCACTACGTAAAGGTATTCAGATACTCATTCCTCTTCCAACATCTGATTCCTTTCCACGTAAAGAAATTAATTTTAATGCACAGATTTGATTTATCACATCATAGACCTCCAGCTTCATTTCAAATATCTGCCACTATTGATTTAGTTAGAAAATTGTAGCATGCTGACTAATATGATTTTGATTTACTGATTTTTTTTGGCTCTATGAGATCTGCCCTCTGAGTCAACAAGAAAGTTGGCCAGTTAATAAAAGTACAATTCCTTCCCATAGGTTTACAATTATTTATGCCCGCCTGTTCGTTCGATTCATCACTCTCCAAGTTACAAAGGATTGACAAATTTGTTATTTTTAGTTCTTGATATAATAAACAACACAAATATTTCTCCTTCCAACAATGGAATAACGTTTCACAGCAGAGCAAAGGCCTTTCAAAACAACTTTTGATTTAATTTCCATAAAAAACTTGAATTTATCTGAACAAGGGAGAGACATAACACAACCAATAAATACTTTGAAATCACTTTGGTCCACTTATGGAAAAGTTTGCCACTCAAAAGGCACACAAATAATAGATGCGTGTAGTATTAGGAATTGCGGAAAGGAAAAAGTCTTTGACCGCGAATCAAAGCGCATTTAATCCACTCTATGATTGTGAGTTCATATTTGTTTTTGGCTAAAATTAAAGTGTGGTGAGAGAATGTTCGATTTTGGTGTAATCTATGAAAAGAAAATTTCATATAATAACGCATATACATACACATATATGCATGTACATACATATGTATATGTACATAAATTTGTAGGACTGTGTACGATTTAATTCTATTTCGTATCGAGAGGTTTGTTGTATTCACGCAGCGAAAACTTTCCACTTCCCAATAAAAGAAAGAAACTGCAACAATAATAAAATCCATTGACCTGATTTTTCTAAAAATGGAATACGCACACAACTTAATATAAACTGCCCATCGATGTGGATATGTAGCATAATTCAATACAGATTATTTACCCATAAAGCTGGGGACTCTATAGCAAAAGGAGTCACATGTATGTTTGTATATATGTGAACACATTGTGTAGTTAATTCCCAAGCTTGCATAAAAATGGAAATTCATAAGGAGCAAGTGGCTCGGAGGGCAGGCGATGCTTTATGCTTTTGCTAAGTGCATATTCAAACATTTAATACATATTTTGATTGGACCCAGACATATTTCGATTCAATAATATGGCTACAAAAGTATGTATATATGGAAGTGTGTACAATTATACATCTAGATGAATACTCTTCGGCGCTTTGAAAGCAAATATAGGATAAAACCAACTGATGTAGTGAACATGGTTTTAATGGTAACATACTTGCATTTTTTAAGCATATATTGTAGAAATTGAACCTTCTATATGTTCTTTAAGGACCATGGACCAAAGTTTTTGTACACATATCTTACGCGACGACAAAGTTATAGAACTTTACAATTCATCGAATAACAAAGATTTGGTTCCAAGTTTCATTAATATATAACAATTATTATTTAAGATATTTCTGGCAAGCTGGCGACTCGTGATTTTTTTACTTATATATAACCTTAAATATGTATATCTCAATTAGTTTTGAGATTGTAAACAACTGTCTGATTTCAAGCTCAAGAAAAAGAATCTCTACGGAATCTCTATCAAGCCTTTGTCTTGTCCTCCAGGCCTCTGTGGAAGTTTCAAGAAGAGATTGCAATGTTGGTATGGAAAAAATTTGAAGCAGAACACCTCATTCTCCAATATTCAACTGGATTTCAGGGTGTAAGGATAAACTTTTTCGTGCACCCAAGGTCAAGCACAAAGTAACACAAAAATATATTAAGTTGATAACTATATTCGTGTGGTTATTTTAACAAAAGTTGGCTTTTCAAACTTAACAAAAAAATTATTATTCGCAGCAATTTTTAAACTTTGAAAAGTGAACTTTATGAATATGTGATGGTTGTTTTTGAGAAACAAAAATTAGTTGGTGAAATTTTAGTTTGAATGAAAAAACGAAAATTCCTATGGTAATTATATAGAAACCTAAAAAAAAATAGCGACCTCTTAGAGTTAAGCTACAGCACCTGGCTTGAGGGAGGATTTTTTGATTGTCAATCCTAACATTTGAGGGGGTAAGAGTTGAAAAAAAAATCCAAAGTTTTTTTTGATGCACCCTAATATACATATACTCTATATAAGTCATACACTGACCGACATATTAGTAATAAGAGCTGTTAGAAAAACGAAAATCGTTAATACATATATGGGAGTTGGGGTAGTATCGACCCGATTTTATCTCTTTTTGTCAATACTACAGACTATTAATATGCCACATACTAAAAAAGTTATCTCTGGGTTTCACAAAGATACCTTACATACAATCACCAATTATATGGAGCAAAGTCAGGCGGATCTTCAAAAATCCGGGTAATAGTTATATGGGGGGTAGGTCAAGTTTTCACCCAATTGTATCCAATTATATCTATTTTAGGCACAAAGATATACTCCTATGAGTAAAACATGTTCTGTAATTTTCATTGTGATAACTCAAATATTGGCCGATATATCCAAGAAATAGTCACCTGGAAGTTCGAAAATCTTTACATTAGGTATGTATATGGGGCTTAGCGAAAAAAAAATTAAAAATATTGACCGGATACAGCCCATTTTTGGTACACAGAATTACTCTAGTCAGAAAAAGATTCTGACTGAGTTTCAATTGCATATCTCACACATTGAACGAAATTTGGAGTCAAAAGTCAACTATACTTGTAGATATTGTGGTCCACATATACGGTACGTAGGGGCCTGAACAGTTCTCGTTGGATTTAGACAATTTTTGGTCGCAATCTGGCACACTTGTCTTGGTCTTGATTGAAACTGGAAAAGTGAAAAGAATTTTTTGTGGGAAGTAGGCGTGGTTGTAGTCCGATTTCGCCCATTTTTATGCTGTGATGTAGGCACGAAGCTTTCTCATGCCATCTCGGAGGTAAAATTTAATGTCTCTAGCGTAATTAGTTATTAATTTTTTGCGCAGTTGCTTTAGTGGTTTTTAACCGGGTCATCGGAGTTATCTTCCGATTTAATCGATTTTCACACTGTTGGTAATTCTTAAAAAATTTACGCTGAGCAAATTTGCTTGTTCTAGCTATAGTAGTTTAGGAATACATATGTACATTGAAGATATTAAAGGGTCAGGCTTCATAATTATTATTAGTTATTGATTCATCGCAATTTTAGTAATTGTTAACGAAATCGTCATATGGTATTATCCGATTTCATATTTTTCATACTGTCGCAAGAACTGTAAAAAGGGTTAACTGGCAACTCTAAGCTTTATTATGAGTGCTAATAAGAATCAAGGCCTAATCGTGCGCTAAAAATGGCAAAGGTACTGCGCAAAATGTTGTTTATTGGAGCAAAAATACGCACTTAATATTTACTTGCACTGATATAAAAATATGTCTAGTACCACATTACTTGAAAAAGGTATGATATGTACGTGTGTGCCAACTGAATGCTTGTTTTCCTGTAGATTTCTTCTTCGACTCTTATATTATTCGGATGTAACCAAGGGCATTTTTATGCTGTTTTATTTATATAGGCACACACATAACACACATATATGTATATATATGTATATATATATATATATATATAATAGGGAAATGTATTTATTATTGAGCACATACGATAATTATAATATATTATAGATACATGCATACACATACAACAACAAATATGTACAAGGCAAATCGCCATCCTAGGCGTGATATGCTCGACTAGTCAACACAGTGGTTAGTCAAAAAGGAATCTAGGTCAATGCATAAACTGCTATATGTTATATTATATTAGTTGGTTAATGATATGTGCTTATTTATTTCCACTTGTGCGGCGAAGAGGGACAATGTCACACAAATAGTCATCCAGCAGCTGATATAAAAAGGCATGCATGAAAATGAAGTGTTTTTCTCTCTACTTATTTCAAGCAGTTTGTATGAAACTTAATTCTTTTATCTAAAGACTTCGGTTTTGCGCATTATGCCGGGTAAATCGCGCCAGTTCGTATCAAAAAGTGAAGACGAATTACATACAGACCTCCCTCTTGATTTCAGCAATTCCGATGATGACTTCCGCTCGTGCTCTAAATCGTTCAGTAATGGCCTTCACAGTTATAGCTTCATTAGAGTATTTTCTGATTGTATATTTTTACTCATATTCTTCATTAATTTGACCTGTACTAAAAATTAACATTTTACATCATACTTTGGATAAAAACTTATGATAGATGCATATGTGAGATCCTCTATCTTATAGATGGATTAGCATACAACATTTTGTAAGAGAATGCTCTAAATTTATCAATTTTATGCTGGACTTCTTCCACTTCAGTTTTGTAATTATGTATGTATATTAAGAGTTCACACCGCTGTATTTTGAAAACGTTACCAGATACTCTTCATGCCCTCAACAGGGTACTATGTATATAATGTTCGCCACGAGGTTTGTAACACCTAGAAGAAAACGTCGGAAACCCTATAAAAAAGATATATATATATATACTATACATAAATGATCAGCGTGATGAACTATGTGGATTTAACCACGTTCGTAATCTATTCGTCTGTCTGACTGTATATACGCAACCTAGTCTCTCATCTTTTAAGATATCGTTCTGAAATTTTACACACGTCCTTTTCTTCCCAAGAAACTGCTCATTTGATGAGCCGACGTCGGACCACTATAGCATACTCGTATAGCTGCCATACAAATGGAATGACCAAAATAGAGTTATTATACTTGTACATTTTACTTGTGAAGAGTACTCAAGCTTCCGAAGTTAACTTTTTTTCTTGTTTAATAAATATTCCAGACGCAAAATTTTCTCATCGTCCCAAATGTGCGAATATTGATGTATACATATAAATGGTGTATATATGTATGTACAGTTACTTATTCAGTGTACACATAAAAATAATCAATTCGCCGTTATAGAAATAAATACGTGACTTTCAGTCTGTCACTGTTTACGATTGTCTCTGCACATCTCTTGACGTCACAATCTTATAACCACAGAGACAAAAATCGAAGTCATGCTAGTATGGTAAACGATGATGATTGATGTTCATGTAATGTTATACAAATACTCGATTATATTTTGCTTAAATTAAATGTTATAGATAATTGCTGGATGGTAAATTTTAAGCGATTAAATGTTCGAAAATTCATACTTTTATTTAACAAAAATGTAAAATATGCTTTAAGATAAATACCGCTTTTCATATAAAAACCACATCATGTTTCCATGTGTCAAAGAACTGCACAGATAAAGAATACAGTCAGCATTTCTGTAGCTGACTGCAGGACTGACAATCCTTCTAAATTTATTTCAATGAAATTGAGAAACAAAATTGTTAGACACTGTACACTAATCTCTCATAGATGTATACGATTTCATTCCATCCATTGAGTTCAATTTTGGGTGAGTCGTTCAAGCATTTCGACAGTCAACTGTCGAACGATTTGCGTGATGTTTTGCTCAAAAGCCTGAACTGAAACGGGATTGTCTACATAGACTTTAGACTTTACATATCCCCACAAGAAAAAGTCTAACGGTGTGATATCATACGATCTTGGTGGCCGATCGACCGGCCCAAAACGTGAAATTATCTGCTCACCGAAGTGTTTTCACAATAAATACATTGTTTAATGCAATGTGTGGGAAGTGGCGCAATCTTGTTGAAACGAAATGTCGTCGAGATCGCAAGCTTCCATTTCAGGCATCAAATACTCGGTTATCGTGGCGCGATAACAGTCGCCATTGCCGGTTACGTTCTCACCTGCATCATTTTTGAAGAAACATGGACCGATGATGCTTCAGAACATATTTTCATGAAAGTAACTTACACATTGAGTGAAATTTTCATCATAAAGCCTACTAGAATAATTATAAGTATTTCGAAAACAATTTTTTTAAACCAGACAATATTACAAGTACACAAGTAAGCAAGAGCTAAGTTCAGGTATAACCGAACATTTCATACTCTTGCAACGTGTCAGGACCAAAGCTAAGGAAGTACCTTCAGGTACATAAGACATGTTAGTTATTGGGGTCTAGGGCGAATTTTCTCAAGATTTTATTCGTTATAAGCGCAAATATATACCGTTGTAAGAAAATCACGCTCTTTGAATTTTGTTATGATACCCGGAAGTTCGAATATCTTTCTACTATACAGTCAGAAAAATCCTACCCACTTAACTTGGTTGAAACCGATCGATTGGAACTCGAAATATGTATTTTCACCTAAAAGTGGGCGGTGCCACGCCTATTGTCCAACATTGACCAAGGCTCCATTAAAGCCCTATCATACCATTTCGCGATAAAATTGAATGTCTTTGGCGTATTTAGTTACGGATTTATTGCGTTTTTAATAGTTTTTAACAGTACCGTTGTATGGGGAGTAAGCGGGGTTCTCATTCGATTTCATCCATTTTCACACTGCCGGTAGGAGTTTTTATAATATTTGCGCTAGCGAATTCGTTTGTTGTGGCTTTAGTTAAACTTATTAGAGTTCGGTGCCACGCCCACTTTTTTAAATTTTTTGTCCACAGCTGCCTCTTGCTACTACAATCCCTTGTGCCAAATTAGAGTTTTATATCTTAATTCCTTTTTCTCCTTTACTGGCGTAGACTCCTCTTACACGCTTATATCCGAGTTAACAACAGCGCGTCAGTGGTTTCATCCTTGTGACGCCAATTGCAGATTTCGTTCCGTTTCGTTTGCAGAACCTTTCTCTCAAAAACTCATAACGGCGGCTCATCAGATGTTATCATCGTCCATGCCTCTGCAATATATAGCAGGACGGGAATAATGAGTGACCTGTAGAGTTTGGTTTTTGTTCGTCGAGAGAGAACTTTACTTCTCAATTGCTTACTTTGTCCGAAGTAGCACCTTTGGTCAAGAGTTATTCTGCGTTGGATTTCCAGGCTGACATTGTTGGTGTTGTTGATACTGCTACCAAGATAGACCAAATTATCAAGACCTCGAAGTTATGACTGTCAAAAGCGACGTGGGAGCCAAGTCGCGAGTGCGACGACTGTTTGTTTGATGACAGCAGATATTTCGTCTTGTCCACGTTCCCTACCAGACCTATTTGCTTCGCTTCCTTATCCATTCTGGAGAAGGCAGAACTAACGGCGTACGCCAGCCGCTGTACTAGACAGACAATTCCAACTCGCCTTGTTACCCTGATCATTTATATATATGTATGTAAATAAGCTTACATACATTATATCCAAATCAATTAGTTTTAAGTGATACCTACAACCGTCATGTAGCAACATGGTGCTGGAGTATAGAAATGCAAAATTAGGCTGATAGAAATATCTCACAACTATCTTCACTGATATTGCCTGTAAATAGTCAACAATTGTTAAGGAGAGACTCAAGCAGGCTTTATAATGTAATTTCGTCCATTTCCCTACACACCATTTGAGAAAAGATTTATTCCAATATCTGCAACTATGCTTGATTTATATTTTAAAGAGAAGACTTTATAATGCAATTGGTACATGGAGTGTCGCCGCAATTGTCAAACCGAAATATTAGAATATCATTCTAGAATTTGATTCAAATTTGTGGCGCGGTTGCTGAGATATGTTAATTCACCTAAAATGTTCGCGCCAATTTCGCCAATTTATTTATTTTTATTACCGTTATTATACACTAGTATGCATAAGTCAATTGTGTAAAAGGCGAGCTGGGTTATTTTCCGAACCGAATCGATAAAAAAATGTTTATGTTCCTGTAAAGTTTGATCTCAATATGTTAGATAGCATCTGTTTGACATCGGTTTGTTTATGACGCGAAAAATTTGTCTGCCGATATTTACCATGAAAAAGTGATAACATCGAGTTTATTTCAAATTTTATGTTTCCAATGGAATCACCAAATCGTGGAAAATGTTGCAAATCTTGAGTTACACAAAGTATTCAGGAAAGATCGTGAATTAATCTAAAATTTACCTGATACGAGTCGTCCATCCACCTCTTTTAATGATGATAACGCCGAACAAAACAAAAAACAATGCTTGAAAATCGTTGTTGTTGACATCAGAAAGATAGCAGAGGATCTCAGCATATCTTATGTAACGACTCAACATATTTTGGTTATTGTTTTAGGTATAAAAAGTGTCAATGCTAAACTCCTTAGCTAAAAAGTGATTGACAAAGTCACACATTCATCGAACGCAGCATTACTGGTGACGAGTGGTGGTTTCATGAATATAACATCGAAAATATCCAACAATCTAGCGAAGAGCGCTTTCAAAAATTAGCCGGAAATAAACAAAATTCACTGAAGGCACTCCCCGACGAGGCTTATAACAAGTGTATGCCTCACGAGTCTAGTTTGAGGGCAGTAATAAACATTTGCTTTAAAATACATGAAATTGTTTATTTTTTTGTCAGTTCGGGTTAAATTTGCAGGAAGCCATAAAGCGCTATAGACTGATAGCAAGGAACCAACTATGTGCTGGAGCTAAACTATGAGAACATAAATTTGGTTATCAATAAAAAAAATGGTTGCGGAACACAAAAACATAAATAATTTAAAACAGGGCAATAGGTTAATAGGTTAATAGTCACGAAAAATAACACACTTCAAACATAAAAATACAAACAGAAACTTTTAGTTCGACCCATTTTATTTCATACTTCCATATCACAAACAAGAGTCCGGTACCACCGATTTTAATGGAATCACTGTTTTTGTTTTGTTGAAGTTGAACATCAACCTCGAAGTAAAAAACTGTACTGTATGCCTTCACACCTCTCGAAATTATGATTTGTCGCATTTCATTGCTAATACATACTTATATAAAGATACACTAAGCGTCATGAGCACAACATATTTCTTCTCAGCTGTGCTTAGTATAAAGTGATTTCGTACCAAAAATGGATAAAGTTGGTTTTCAGCTTCCTCTGGGTTGTTATCGCGAATATTTCGTATCGATTTCTGTAGTTTTTTTGGCATTGAAATATTATGTGTTTATATTCGGGTATCATTCAAGCCCTCTTAGTCATACTATGTATGTAAGTATGGCGAATAATTTACATATACCACAAACTAATTAGAAACCCAAATAAGTCCAAGTTGCTTTCATCTTTATCCAATAAAAATGTTTCATAAAAATAATAAAATTCAAATTAATAATATGAATCACTTACAATGAACTCAATCGAGGGCTATTCCAAAGACGCCTACAGTACACATAACTCACGGTGGTACTTCCGCAACACCATAAAAATTTTACCGTATGTCATTCTCTAACACACACATAAAAGTAATACAACAAAAAATTTGGCATGGGAACAATAAAATATATGAATGTGTTAAAGGAAATCAGACTAAGTAAATAAACTTGAAAATAATATTTATTTGTGTTTATTTTCACACGCCATTTTAATGATTTCTTTTACGATTCAACCGATTAAATGGAGAAGAGTAAACAAGTATTTATATTGTGTTTGAGAATATCTATTTTATCTGAATATTTGTGCCGAAAATTAACAAGAACAAATGTGTTCTTATCTTTATATCTGGCATATATTATTATGTGAAATCAGTTTTTTAGCTCAATACCTTTCCGGGGCAACTTTAAAAGGCGGAGTATGTCGAGTGTGTGAGTGACAAGCGATAGATCGCATGTTCAAAACCGTAAATGACAATATATAAAATTAAGTGTTGTTGTCAATTAGAGGTAGTTTACAAGCAAAGCCGAAACTATACTAAGAGTTATTCTAAGTGTTAAAGGGTTACATGGGTTTCCTCGGGTAAACAATAGCCTTTTTTAACCCTTTTTTTCTCGTATAAAAATTAAATATTTTATTAGAATTTTTTGTTGTTACAAACATACACTATTAACAAAGAAATTCTGAAATTTTTGTAAGAAAATATTTTAAACTCGGGCAATTCCGGTGACCCCTCGGAAAAAGATGCGCCCACATTGGCAAGATAACTCCTTACAGGATCATCTAAAGTGAAAAAATACGTGTTTTAGTTAAAACTTTTTTGGCAGAAATTTTAACAAAAAAAAAATTAAAATTTCAGTGTAAATTTCGCTACATTTTTTTTCAAATAATTATGAACGAAAAAAAGAAAAGTCTTTAAGAATAGTATCTCAAAGATCTGTGCAAAATTTCATGAAGATCGATTCAGTAGTTCTCGATAAATCTTACCAACCGACTTCAAAAACACAGTTTCGAGAAAAACGCGTTGAAAGACGGCGCTTAGCTAAACTCGAGCTCACAAGTACTCAGGGCTGTATATCCGAAACTATTACTCAGATTAACTTAAAAATTTAGAACAATATTCTAAAGGTATTTTAAAATTTAAAAAGACAATAAATAAAATTTCTGAAACCCGTAAACTCATATAACCCTTAAAGTTTTGTCGTACGCTAAACCGCTGCAGTTGCCACAACACAAAAACAGCTGTAACTTCGGAAAAAATTTTGAATTTTGCGAATTCCTTACAGGCAGATACTTTTGAATAATTAGGATCTCAAATTAAGAAAAAAAATATTTTCGATAATTTGAAATTATTAGACTGCAATACCCCCTTAATACGTAAAGTGATTGATACGGGCGGAGAAGCACGGCCCAAAGCGCCTTTCCTTTGTAACCGCTGAATTTGCACACTATCGTAAATATTAGCAAACAATATAAACGAATATAATTGATTGGCGTTGTTGAAAAAGATGAGCATTAGGAGAAGTCCAAAACAGATAGAAAACTTAAGTTACACGCTAAGCAAGCTATTACGGCAGACGCGAAATAAAATGTTCTACCACGTGAACTCTAAGCGTTTACTTATGGTCGTGCTGACAAATGTTAGTTAAGTATTTATGTGTGTGCATGCGCTGAGCTGAAAGTACTTTTTTATGCAATTCGGTGTCATTTCAATTGCAGCTACTCCTCATCACAAATGAACACTTCGGCCATGCAGCTCTTACCGGGCAATGCAACGAGTGTTTTGCGAGTGAGGCGGCTTGTCTGGACGAGCAGAACTTTGCTATTTGTGTGGACGGTACGCAAATTAATGTGTCTACGCCCTGTCCTACAGGCATGGTTTGCACAGCTAACGCGGCTATATGTCAGGCCACCGCCCAGGGCGCTCTGCCCGTTTGCTATGAGGAGCAATGTGGAACATGCGCATCTGCGCAGAAGAATTTCGCCTGTCTCGACGAAGCCATCTATGCCATTTGCTATAATGGCCAGACACCAGATCCGAGTTCCATTGATTACTGTCCCTTGGGATATGTATGTGATTTGAATAACCCTCAAATTTGTTCGTCTGCGCAAACCGTAAATGTGAGTATAAATTTCTTTGTAATGGTAATAGATGGTTTTTATTATTGCTATGCAAACGTCATCGGACTCGCTCCTTATTTTTTGTAGCCATCGTGCACAATTGACGATACAACAACCGATGCAACAACAGATACAACAACGGATACTATAAGCGACTCAACAACCGAAACAACAACTGATTCAACTACAGATACAACAACTGATACGACAACCGACTCTACAACCGATACAACAACTGATTCAACTACAGATACAACAACTGCTACAACCACAGATACTACAACCGATACAACAACTGAATCAACAACTGAATCAACTACAGATACAACAACTGATACGACAACCGACTCTACAACTGATACAACTACTGCTACAACCACAGATACTACAACCGATGCAACAACTGATACGACAACGGACTCAACAACCGATACAACAACTGACTCCACAACCGATAAAACAACGGAAACATCAACTGCTACAACAACGGGTACTACAACAACGGGTACTACAACAACGGATACTACAACCCATACTACAACTGATACAACAACCGAATCAACAACCGAATCAACAACCAGGACAACAACCGTTTCAACAACAGTTTCAACTCAGGCCCCTGTAGATGCCAACACATTTTGTGCTGAAAAGGCCCAAACAGGCAAATTTAGACAAGAGGGTGACACAACATGTGCCAGGTGTGTATATCACAAAGCAATTCTTAACTTATATCTCTAATGGCTCAGTTCATATTCTGATGATAGATGATGACTCTACGACATTTTCTAAGTATTTAGTATTTTAGTTATATTCCAAGACAAATCTTGATATGAATATTATTGACTTTGATCAGCCGAAATTTGCTTGAAAATTCACTTAACCATATTTGTTTCTTCTGTAATTAATTTTTCATCATCAAATTGTATTTCTTCTTTAGATATATTTACTGCTACCGGCTTTCTGGTCAATACTTAGGCTATCAGTACACCTGCCAATACTATTTTAATGCTGCCACTCAAGCATGTCAAACGGTACGTCCGGATGATTGCTAATACCTCATTTGACTTGAGATAATCAAAAAAAGGTTTTAAACTTTTTTTAAAGGTCATTTGTAATAAACAATAAAATAATTTAAAGTTTATTGACTTATGAATTTTATAAATTGCGCTTGAGTAAGTATTCTACACATGTCAATAAGCATGTGAAGTTGGAAGATAAAGCTTTTATGGCATGGAAAGGTATAAAAAGATATTTTTCTTGAATTTGAACGGTCAGTTTAAATGACAGCTATATGATATAATAGACTAGTTCTCGTATATACATCGGATAGATAGACGGAAAGACAGACAGGAATAGCTAAATCGACTCAGTTCAACAAGCTGATTATTTATATTAATATATGCTAAAGAATGGGGTCTCCAACTTTTACTTTTGGGAGTTAGAAACATCGTGGCTCACTTATAATATACGATTAGCCCTCTCCAGATAGACTAATACCCAGAAATTGTAAATAAAACACAAAATATTTAACTATTCATCAATATTTATTTTGTCGCCGTCAAAGTGATACCCGCCAGATGTAATACACTTACCCCAACGCTTTTTCCAGTCCTCGAAACAGGTTTCATAAGCATTTTCTAGGATGGTCTCCAGCTCCTTCAGCGAATTTTGTTTCATTTCCTTAATCAACTGAAAACGGATTCCATGGTGCATTAATTTCAGTTTAGGGAACAAGAACAAATCACATAGAACCAAATCTGGTGAATGCTCTGGTTGATCGATGGTATTATTGCGTTTTTGGGTTTAAATTCGGTCACAATAGTAGCGCAATTCGATGGTACATTAACATTCTGTAAAACCCATGAATAGTTCTTCCACAATTCCGACCGTTTTCGATGGATGTCTTGCGCAAACGCCTCAATACGGCCAAATAAAACTCCTTATTGACCGTGTGTCCTTCCAGAACAAATTCATGATGCACCAAACTACGTATATCGGTAAAAGTATAATGAGCATAACCACGATTTTTGGCGGCTAAGACGTATTTTTTTTTTGGTTTCGGCACGTTTTTTCCTACCATTCCGATTATTGTTGACTTGGTGGCATGTCAAACTCTTAAATCCATGTCTCATGGGCAGTTATAATGCTCTTCATCAATATGGGATCGTAATTCGCACTATCAAGCATGTCCAAAGAGATCTTACGGTACTCATTTTGAAAAAAGTTCAACTTTATCGGGACGAGTTGAGCAAGAACGCGTTTCAACACAAAATATCCACCAAAATCATTCGAACTGATTATCGAGAGATGTCGAGCTCTCTTGCCATCTCTATAACACCTGCCTAACGATTTTTAGGTACTAAATACTTCATTTTTTTAATATTCTCATCAGTTGAAGAGGTCGAAGATCGTCCAGAATGCGGCATGTCTTCAACGGTCTCTCGACCGTCTATTAAGGCTTTGTACAACTCATAGACTTGTGTATTTAATAAAACTGAATCACCGTAAACCATTTCCAACATTCACAACGATTACACAGACAAAATTTGATTTGAAATCCAAATTTCGGACAAATTCTTGGTTCGATATTTTTATCCTTTGTAAAAATCGCCACGCACTGAGGTTTATCGACTTAAGCAGTTGCTGTAAACGAACTGGTTGACAGATCGTGTTTAGATCGAGTCACTATAGCATATAGCTGTCATACAAACTGGCCTATCAAAATCAGGTTCTTTTGTATTTCTGAAGAGTAAAAGAAGTTCACTTTTTTCTTGTTATTACTCAAGCTACTATTTGTAACCGTCTTAGTCTCATACCTACCTACTATATATTCCTATTGAATGAAAATTTAATTTACCTTATGTGCTTAGGTATTACGTTTATTCATGTAAATGAATGTGATTCTTGTCGTGAAATTTACAAAGTTGAACAGAAAGTAAGAATTTCATAAAACTTATTTTACAATTTCTATTATGTGAATCAATTTCTGCAAGAGGCGCTCTTAAGTGCGCCGATACCTCTACGTTGGACAGACATATGTAGTGCTACATTTTTTTGTAGTCGGATCAAAGGCAACCTTACAAGTATACTCCTGAGCAATCCAACTAGCCCCAGGCTTCGAACAGACGATGTATCTGCAATTTTATTAAATCACTCAAGCTATAAATTTGGAGAATATTCAAGTTGCTTACTTTGTACACGTCGTATCATTGGGTGCAGCAATTGTATCTGCCGTGCCGTGGTCTTGGCATATTTCCTCCAGAGTAAGTGGAGCCGAAGTAGTTGTGGTTGGATCTGGTGTTGTGGTTGTTATTGTCGTTGCCATAGTTGTCTGAGTGGGACAACTATATGTTGTGGTACAAAATTTTAAAGTAGGATCAAACCACTGATTCGTAGGACATGTATGCACGACTGCACTCCAAACATTATTGGTTACGCTACACTGAATAGACCTAAAATTTCGAAACTCGTTTGATTGCTACAAAAAACACAAAATTATATTGTTTACATTTTACACGTGAGATCATCAGGATATGCAATGGTACCCGATGCGCCGTAATTTTCGCAAATTTCGGCAGGAGTAAGATCGTGTTCAGTGGTCGTGGTCGATTCCAGAGTTGTTGTAGTGGTGGGTACAGTAGTGGTTGTAGTGGTAGGTGCAAGAGTCGTTGTAGTGGTGGGTACAGGAGTTGTTGTAGTCGTGGCTACAGTAGCCGTTGTAGTGGTTGTCGTTGTTGAAGTACTCTGAGTGGGGCAACTATATGTTGTGGTACAAAACTTTAAAGTAGGATCAAACCACTGATTCGTAGGACATGTATGCACGACTGCACTCCAAACATTATTGGTTACGCTACACTGAATAGACCTAAAATTTCGAAACTTGTTTGATTGCTACAAAAAAACACAAAATTAAAATGTTTACATTTTACACGTAAGATCACTAGGGTAAGCAATGGTACCCGATGAGCCATAATTTTCGCAAATTTCCGCAGGAGTAAGATCGTGTTCAGTGGTTGTAGCCGGAGTTGTTGTAGTGGTGGCAACAGTAGTTGTTGTAGTGGTGGGTGCAGGGGTCGTTGTAGTAGTAGGTGCGGGAGTCGTTGTAGTGGCAGGTGCAGGGGTTGTTGTAGTGGTGGGTGCAGAGGTCGTTGTAGTAGTGGGTGCAGGGGTTGTTGTAGTGGTGGGTGCAGGGGTCGTTGTAGTGGTGGGTGCAGGGGTTGTTGTAGTGGTGGGTGCAGCGGTCGTTGTAGTTGTGGGTACTGGAGTTGTTGTAGTGGTGGGTACAGGAGTTGTTGTAGTGGTGGCTACTGGAGTCGTTGTTGTGGTGGGTACTGGAGTTGTTGTAGTGGTAGGTGCAGGGGTTGTTGTAGTGGTGGGTGCAGGGGTCGTTGTAGTAGTAGGTGCGGGAGTCGTTGTAGTGGTAGGTGCAGGGGTTGTTGTAGTGGTAGGTGCAGGGGTTGTTGTAGTGGTGGGTGCAGGAGTCGTTGTAGTAGTAGGTGCAGGGGTCGTTGTAGTCGTAGATACAGGAGTTGTTGTAGTGGTAGGTGCAGGGGTCGTTGTAGTGGCGGGTGCAGGGGTTGTTGTAGTGGTGGATGCAGCGGTCGTTGTAGTGGTGGGTACTGGAGTTGTTGTGGTAGTGAATATAGGTGTTGTTGTAGTGGTGGGTACTGGAGTTGTTGTGGTAGTGGATATAGTTGTTGCTGTAGTGGTAGGTGCAGGGGTCGTTGTAGTAGTAGGTACAGGAGTTGTTGTAGTGGTGGCTACTGGAGTCGTTGTAGTGGTGGGTACAGGGGTCGTTGTAGTAGTGGATACAGAAGTTGTTGTAGTGGTGGGTGCAGCAGTCGTTGTACTGGAGGGTACTGGGGTTGTTGTACTGGTAGGTACAGGAGTTGTTGTAGTGGTGGATACAGAAGTTGTTGTAGTGCTAGGTATCGGAGTTGTTGTAGTACTAGGTACCGGAGTTGTTGTAGTGGTGGCTACAGGAGTCGTATCGCTAGTAGATGCAGAAGTCGTTGTAGTGGTGGGTTCCGGGGTAGTCCATTGACTTTGTCTGCAACTTGGCTGCGGATTTAAACAAGAATTATATAACCCAGTGCATTGAAATCATTGATTTTATACTGTAATTGTTAACCAGAAAAAAAATTAAAATTCATATTTTGACGTACCGTAGCTTTTGTCGCGGCTGTACAAAATCCACTTTCCGCATTCAAATCGCAGACAGTTCCCGCTGGACAATACGAAAGTGACTCATAATGTGGCACACCATCTGTAAAGCAGAACGCAATGGTCGTTTCATTAAGGCACGCATACAAATTGTTCCTGGATGCGCAAATGCCGCATTGAGATGATTCGTCGATAGTTGAATTAGTGCAACTTGCGACTGACGAATTGCTTGGATAACAAACATACACATCGCTTGTACATATATAATCTGTGGGGCATGTGACGAAATTCATGGTTGGTTGATCTGATTTAATTTTAATTAAAATGGACCAGTTAGTAATCAAATTAGTTACTGCATTATAAGAATGCAAAATATAACAAAATAAAATTACCATTAATGCAGAGTGAATAGACCGTTTCGCTGTGACAAGCTACAGGATTATTAGTGTTGCACTTATCGCACTCGCCATGCACGCCACCAAACGCGAGTGCCTAGTAAAAAAAGGAAGTGCATCGAAGTTTCTCAGGACACCATTGAACTTACTTACCACAAGAAAGAAAGTGACTTCACTTATTCGCTTCATTTAGTTAGCTTTAACTACAAATGCTGACTGAGTTTGCACCGCTGATTTGGTAAACTTTAAACACGATAAAGCCAGAGTCAACGGGAAATGACTGATAGAACAATACATGGTAAACACAAACACATATGTAGAACGATATATATGTATTTTTTTATTTGTTACATATATATATAAATGTTTATGTATGTTTCTGCGGGCCAAATAACAGTTCGATGTACGAAGACCCAACCTCGTTAATTTATTAGCTGCCAAAAATCATGTTTACCTGTTGCCATAAAACTAAAGATCGCAAAAAGAATATCTGCTTGGATCGCACAGATATTCTAACGGGTTACATGCATATACATATATGTAGTTACACAACAATAATAAATGCTATATAAATAATGTTTCTTGAGGAAGATAATATTTGTTATTAAATTTCATATCGAGATTTTAAAAATTTACAATCGTGAAGATTAGATAATTATCTATAATTAGGCAGATATCAATATGTACGTGGTGTTGCCGTTCTGTTGCAATTGTATCCAAAAAGATTAGTTTAAAGCGAATATCTTCAGTGCTACATGAATTCAGAATGGTTACTTTACCTTTATTCAAGCCCTACTTGCGACGATACTTAAACAAATACATTAACACTCACTTGGACTTCTGTTCCTTCGTGTTACCTATAAACTCCTAAAAGTGGATTACCAGATCATCCTCAACACTTGGACCACCAGATCCTCCTCAGAGACAAAGCGTTTTGAGAACAGTGCCTAGTTCAACCACCTACGATTGCTGCAAATTGACTTTGCTAAAAGCAAGTAGTTCGTAGGACCTCTTATGGTTCACTCTGGGCAAGAGCCTTTCGCAGTCGCACCTGTTGTCACCCAGTGCTTGCCAAGCTTACTGAAAGTATATAGGTCTAGCGATAGAGTGCAAGAAATCGACTCGTTTCCAATCGGATGAAATTAGGATCAGGATCCACACAAGGTAACTCTTCGGCTTTGCAATTTCCTCCGATACCGCTATAACCTGGCACGCAACCAAGTCTTACACGGAAAAGTCTTGCTGCTATTACTAATGAGGTCATACATTCCTTGATAGCTAACTTGATGGCAACCACCTCCACTTGAAAGGGGCTACAGTGGTATGGTAGCCTGAAACTAGATTGATGAACAGCTGCCGACGGAAGACTCCATCTCTTACCCGCCTTCTTAAATTCGATCCATCAGTGAAAAAGCTAACTTTATCATTCACAAATCTTTCGCAGATATGTGAACAGAGAAGGGGCAGTCAATAGAAGATTCAGCTGATCTAGATTGTCAGGAATGCGATCGAAGTAGTGTAGATCTTCAGCGTGTCCCTGCACAAAATCCCTTATATACCTAGCGTACCTAAGTTTAATAGCTGATTTCACTTGCTAGCTATACCTGCAGGTGCTATGTCCTTAATGTACCACAGTGGGCGATTATGGCTATTTTTTACACACGCTACAACTTTTTAGGTAGTGTGGTTTTCAGAGCGCCTTTCAGAAGACAATCACCCGATAAAACCTTATTGACGTAACAACGTTTTCATAAAAGCCAGCCACCACTTTCCCAACAGTATGAGACGGCATCGCCTCAATCTCTGTTCAATGTTTGGCTTTCATGAGAGCCTACATATTACCTAAAATAAACCCCGAGTACTTTACTCTGTTAAGCGGCAGAAGAATAGAGACATTGAGGGCTCACATTCTAAATATGGATAGGTTTTGGTTTGATTTTTCGAAAAGTTTTCAGTACTCTCTCAAATATCTAAATGTTTGCTCAAAAGTATAAAAAATTATAATTTATGCTATATTTTACCCCACAAATTAAAATGCTTTACTGGCAACACTGTATCTTGGTATGCACTTAAATAAATAATAACATATTTAGTTAGCCATAAAATATTATATCAACGCCATAAATATTCGCGCTCATTTGCGTGCTAGATGATAAACGGATATGAAATGACTAACCTATAAAAAATTTAATAAGAAACCAATTGATTTTTTTGCTTAGTTCCCCTTAAACCATAAACAAGATATATTATCTTCTCAGATATAGATATATTTGTATTTCAGATGAAAGACATATGATCAAAACATCGCAAAAGTAGATAGTAAGGCATATGCTTATCTTCTAAGCCAAACCCATTATATCAAAGACGGTTCGCAAAATTATCATAAGCGCCACGTTTCTTGGATTTCCATTTTTTTAATGGTTGCTACACTATCTCTCTCATCTATCTCAAAATTTAATAGCTAGGAAATATACCGTTATGAAATGAAGACAATAACAATTTTGAAGTGAGGCAAGTTGGCACTTTTTGTGTGAACGAAGAGAAATGAAACGATATGATAATGAATGCGACTTCCTTGTTTCGTTTTCTTTTTTCGAAAACAAATAAAACATGAAAGGACGTGCCAGGTTCAGGTGAAATCAAGCATATTATGCTGTCCTGTGATTTGCATACATCAAAGGTGGGGGAAATAAGTGCACATGTTGCAAAGCGATAGATTGTAATCAACTCACCAAAGGAGTTAAAATTACTATAAAAGGTGATACATTTCGAGGTTCCCTAGTTTTTTAGCGAAAAAAACACAGAAACATCAAATTTTGAAGATTATTTCTTTCAATTGCTGGCCGCGGTTAAGTCTCAGATGGTCCTTCCGTTGAGTCCGTTCGAGCATTTCGACTGATAACTGCCGAATGCCACGCGTGATGTTATCATCCAAAGCGTGAATCGAAGCGGGATTGTCTGCATAGACTTTAAACTTTACATATATCCACAGCAAAAAATTCTAACGGTATGATATCATACGATCTTAGTGGCCAATCAAGCGGCCGAAAACATGAAATTATCTGCTCACCGAAGTGTTCTCTCAATATCATTTTTGAGTAGATATGTACCGATGATTCCACTTGCCCACAAAACACACCAAACTATTGTTTTTTTTCTAGATGAAATGGCAACGCTTCAATCTCTTCAGGTTGCCCTTCGTCTCAAATGTGGCAATTTTGCTTGTCTACATACCCACATGCCAGACATGGGTCTCGCCGTTGAACAAAATTTGGCTTCAAAACGGATCATCTTGAAACTTTCCAAGAGCCCATAGAGCGAACCGTTCTCGCTTGGTAGGCCGATTTATAAACGTTGTTCTGGCGTATGTCTTCATGATCAAATGCCAAACAATACGACTCAAGGCTATTAAAAAAGTACCTTGGATCACCTGTTATTAGATATAAGAGAGATAATAAGATAAGATAATAAAACATCAACCAACGAATGGGTAATTATTAAGGGGATTCTCTTGCTCTTGCAAGATTGCAGGATGACACAAAACACCGTTGATCCGGTGATATAGTGATCTTATACCGAAATATTGAAATATGCCAAGAGAGTACCCATTGCAGAATCTAGTAATATATGAACGGTTAATTCGGTCAATTTATTGAGGATAAGATCCGATTTCTATAATTTTTGGAGAATATTTTGGTTAAATGGTTTGTGGTTTACATTAAACCTCAACCTTAGGTACTGAGGTCTTTATTTCGTCATTGGGCTTTGAATATATGTAATCCGCTTTAGACCATGAACATTTTACCGCTTATTTTCATGAGGGGTACCACACTTAGAGCTGCGCTCATTTTGTGATAAATTTGTGGTCTAGTTATGGCTCCACATAATATATCACTTAATGGCCAAGTAATAAGGGTACTGAGTTTCATTAAGATTTTTACCCAACTTACCACTTGGGCCTAGAAAAGTGAAAGCACAATGGGTTCGAAAATCACTTAATTTTCTCGATAAACAGCGTTACGTTGACGTCTGTGAAACAATGCTGTTCGACAACCAGGATGTTATGAAACGTATTATTACTTAGCGATGAGTCTTAGATCTATGCTTACGACCCGAAAACAAACGATCCATCGGCCGAATATCGTGGCAAAGGTGAGCCGAAGCGGAAAAATCACGTCAAAGTAGATCAGAAATCAAGGTTATGTTGAATAGAACTCTAGAATAGAAATTCTATTATAATTCTATTCTATTTCTATTCTATTATGTAAGATAGCGACGTGTGGTGCTCTTCGAATTCCTTCCGACCGCCCAAACTGTCAACAAGGCATACTTTTTGGGCGTTATGCGTCGTTTTTTGCGAAGCTATTCGTAAGAAGTGGCCGGAATTATGGGCCGACAACTCTTGGTTTTTGCACCGCAATAATGTACCGTCGGATACTGCATTGATGCTTCGTGAGTTTTTCGTAAAACTTTCAAACAATATCGTGCCGCAACTACCGTATTCGCCCGATTTAGCTCCGTGTGACTTCTAGCTATTCAGCAAACTCATACGACCGCTTCGGCAAAACCAGTTTGAGTCAATTGAAGACGTTAAATGTGAATAGCTACGCGCACTAAAGGCTGTTCTGGAAATTGACTTTAACAACTGTGTCGATGATTGGAAAAAACTTTGGCACAACTGTATTAGGGACGAGCAGGATTACTTGGAAGGAGACGACATAAATTTTGAAGAATAAATCCAAGAATTTTACAATTGTGAACAGAGTCTTACTATGTTTTGCTCATAGTAGTATAACACTCAATGAGGTTAAGCACTAGACTATACTAATTAACCTGTAGCTAGAGTTCATGTAGCACTCGTTGACTAATTACTAATTTATACCATTAAAATTGTTGATTTAGGATATTATATAGCCAATATGAACCAGTTAATTTCATTTCATATGTTTTTAAATATTTGTATTGATTTATTTACAATAATTATGTAATAATATAAAATGTACTCCTAACGGAACTATGTAAATCATATACGCGTTGCAAAATTTAATTGTACTAACACAAATCAAATAAAATAAATTACGCATATCTATAGAGTAAAATGTGGACTTAGATATTATTCACAGTCTAATTACGTCACTGTTACAGTCTTCTTTCAAAGTGAGCAATTGTAAAGGCTGCTACAGAAGCTCAATGAAGAATCAAAGTATTGTCCATTTGGGCATTTCAGTAGTTTCGTCTTCCACTCGCCGTTTACATTGTAACAATTGATGTAACTGAAATTTTATGATTTATTAAATGCTAATGGCACAGAACTTGTTTCCCAGCTTACCTGGTGCAATCCGTATCAGATGGATCGGCGAAGAAGCCGCTGGCTGCTTTTTCCGTGCAAAAGTCTGCGTTATTTTCACTAGTCGAGTTATATGGAAAAATGCCCACAGGAACTCCTCTTACAAGGGCGATAACGAATAACATCTGTCGGAAAAAGTATAAAGTAATTTCGATTGTATATTATGTAAGATAGCAAGCTGAACCCACTGTGCAGATAAGTATGTAGCGCTCCGTTGAATTCATGGTCACAAGTGTTGTTCGCGAATTTTGATAATAAACTAAATGCGAAAATTTTACGCATTTTTATATATTCACAAATGAAAGCATAAAATATGTATACAAGTATGTACGAGCCTACACTCACATATTTCTGTTGATGAGACGCGAAAATCTGTATAAAAGATACTAAAATAATCAAATAATCTTACCCATTCCAGATACTACTACAATCATTCATAATCAAAACACAGATGGCACATAATCTATAGGTATGTGTAATTACAGTTATACAGCTCTTAATTGTAGCGTTTTGCAATCTGCTCGTTTTATCTGCCTCAAATAGCGTGTTATCTTTTTCTTCAGAAACAAGCGCCAGACCAACGAAAATTTCCTTTAATTTATACCCAAATTGCAAAATCTATCTAATACTTTATTACTATCTTAACCCTTCGTTGCATGATTTAATTTCAGTGAGAATAAAATTTTTTTTATTCAGATTCTTAATGCGAACGATTATAAGATGACAAATTTAAAATTTTATGGTTGCAGTATTTCTTGCAACAGACTTACCTAGCGCTGCATATATGCAATACCATGCAGCAAATCTAATACATTTACAAGGAACTTACTGAACGGATATGCTCTTTATTTAATTGAATAAAAGTGTACAGAAGTAGCTTCATTACATTTACAATAAATTTAAATTTATTCGAAACGAAATTTCTTGAAACAATTTCCTGATTTGCTGAAACATAAATTAAGTTCACATTTTTGCACCGAACTGGGTAATTTGCAAGAACCACGTGGTCTAACCGCAGTGGCGCAGCTACAACTTCGGGCGCCCGGGCGAAGGATGTTCTGCCGCCTCCCTTTATCTACCTACCTATAAGTTTCATGAGGTGGTTCGAACAGAAGTGAATTTTTGCAAAATATCTTCGATATTAAGTATATAAAATTTAGGAACTAGAAGCCATGCAAATTCTGAAGTTCCAAAATTCTCACAATTCTGTTTTTGAGGAAATTGATAGTAAATTTACAAGACATCTTATTAAAAACCATAGAAAAAACACCTTTTCGCCCTATATCTTGTACACTTTTGACACAATTTGCAGGAATTTTTGCCCGATTTGGAGTTTTTAAATACCATTTTTGAAAATTTGGAGAAATAAAAGTATTTGTTACATTCAAAGCATAGGGTAACTGTGAGAGTGACACGTCGCGACGACACGGTAAAAATAAAGATACTGTTTTTTTTGTCACTCCTACGTCGCAATGTGTCATTCTCACAGTTTACCCTATGCTTCAACTGTGACATATACGTTGGTTTCTGCCAGCAACTTGCCGAATCCTATCCAGATAACTTGGATAACGAAGATTTATGCAATGACATCCAAGACGTCCTACGTTTATTAAAGAGAGCGAAGAAAGAGGAAGAACAAATTGGATTTTCGCCAGAAAAAGTTCTATTATACATTTTTTCAATGGGACACTGGAAGCTTACAAGACGTTAGCGACAACTCTAAGAATACTACTCACTATACCTGTATCAGTTGCATCTTGTGAAAGATCTTTTAGCAAACTTAAATTGATCAAATCTTACTTGAGATCGACCATGAGTCAGAGTAGACTGTCCAATCTTGCGATTCTCTCAATAGAATGTGAAACTGCTTCAACCTTAAATTACAATGATATCATACTCGTATGTGATTTTGCAGCGATCAAAGCTAGAAAAGCGCATCTTTAAGTTCTATCACTATTTTTAAGAAAGATATAAGCCAAAAGATATAAGACAAATTCAAAAACTGAAAGTATTCGTGTAAAAATTAATATTTTTCATTGTTATTCAGATTATTACATTGTGAGTGTACAACTCTTTACCTTTTATAATAAATTTTGTAAAAAAATTTGTTGAAGTATTTTTCTGAATATTAAAAAACAGCGAAGATCGTTTTGCCGCCCCCAAGACGTTGCGCCCGGGGCGACGGCCTCCTTTGCCCCCACCTAGCTACGCTACTGTCTAAACGTAATTCATTTTCAGTCATATGTGGCAAATAAATACATTATTTTATCTGTAGTAAAGTTTTTTTGATAACTCTAAAGGCCTTTCACGTGGTGTTACAGCTTTCCACATTTTACATTGTGTTTCACCTACTTTCAGGCGAAAATCTGCCAAACTGTCTGTGACTGTATTTTCTTTTGTGTTTCCGCTCATTTATTTATGTAGCCGTGTCAACCAAACGATAAAAAAGTCACATATACCACATCTTATAGCGTATTTTGATTTTGTATCGGCCTATGAAGGAATCTAGCAAATCAACACACCCATGAATTTATTATACTTTGGTAAAACGTTTAGGTAAGCGTCCGGCTAAATTTCTTATCAACCAGTTCAAATGCTAGTTCTGAAGTTTTGCCACAGTAGCTTGAAATAAAGCTAACGATTTTATTATCTATCCAAGAATATATAAAAATTATTAACGTTTGCACGATATTCAAGGGATTTTCCGCGTGTTTTCTTCATCATAATTTCTCATCAAGAAGCTTTAAATTGAGAATTCGGTTCCGATGAACTGTTCCCAGTGAGTAAATTCCCCGTTTACATAGATGGCAAAAGATATGTAATAATTATGAAAACAAAAACTTTTTATTTTTTTTGTGGGAGAATATTCCTTAGTAATACTTTATTATAACTCTGTTGGGACTTGATCCCAAATCAATTTCCTCAGGAAGTCTATATATACGAACTAGTCACTCAGTTTTTGAGATATCGTTGTGAAATTTTGCAAACGTCATTTTCTCTTCAAGAAGCTGCTCATTTGTCGGAACTGCCGATATCGGACCACTATAACAAATAGTTATCATACAAACTGAACGATCGGAATCAAGTTCTTGTATGGAAAACATTCACATTTGACAATGTATCTTCACAAAAGTTAGCACAGGTTATTTTCTATGATAATAATGTAATATACCAAAAAATTGTTCAGATGGGCTTACTATAGCATATAGCTGCCATACAAACCGAACCATCGGAATCATGGGCTTGTATGGAAAACTTTCGTATGTGACTTGGTATCTTCACGAAATTTGACATGGATTACTGCTTAAGATAATAATATAGTCTCCGAAAAAATTGTTCAGATCGGATTACTATAGCATATACATAGCTTCCATACAAACTGAACACATACATCGTTACTAAAAGAAGTGCATCTGTGAAGGGTATATTAGCTTCAGCGCAGCCGAAGTTAACGTTTTTTCTTGTTTCGAATTTATTCGCTGACACAGTGCATTGTATTAATTTGTTGCCCTAAACTATCCTATCCCTAAAAAAAATTTCAGATCTTGTTTTCTATATATCATTCATTTTTTTCTCGGTCTTTTTGACAAGTGCATAAATTTGATTGATGAACTATTAACTCCATGAGACCATCTAAAATTTAAACAATCTGCGGTAGCTGTTCGTTGCTTTTAAAATCAGTATTAAGCCCGTCATACTGTTTTAGTTTCCAAATAGTTCTGTAATATTTTTCTTTCAAGGACTTTGACACTCCCGCATCTATTACAACATTAACTTCTTTAAAATTATGTATTGATGGGCTTGCTTCTTCCTGGTTGGTTGAAATACTCATCTTTACTCTCATCACAGTTTTCTATTATTCATTCGCTATCCTTATCAGTAAGCGCTTTACAAGTAAAAATTAAGGCTTAAATAATTTGTCATCGTCCACGCCTCTGCACCATACCTCAGGACGGGCATGATGAGTGACTTCTAGAGTTTAGTCTTTGTTCGTCGAGAGAGGACTTTACTTCTCAATTGCCTACTCAGCCCGAAGTAGCACCTGTTGGCAAGAGTTATTCTGCGCTGGGTTTCCAGTCTGAAATTGTTGTTGCTGTTAATACTGTTTTCAAGATATTGAAATTATCTAAGAAGTTATGACTGTCACCACTCACATAGGGGCCAAGTCGCGAGAGCAACAACTATTCGTTTGATTGATGAATGATTTATTTCACCCTCGCCCTCACCCTTGCCCTCGTTCAATAACACACTCATAAGCTTCGCTTTCTTATCCAGTCAGCAAAACTATGAGAGTGTTGCGGCTCAAATTATTACCTCTCGGAGTAGATTGAAGAAGTTGCACCATATTGAATCTCTGAAACGTTTGGTATCGAACGACTCGGATAGGCCCTTCCCGATCCTTTTGGTATTTCGTATGGCTTTGCGGGGCTACCAAATTCAGACATAGCTTTTTAAAGGCAGCTACTTTTCGTGCTGTCAATAGCAATTTTGAAATCGACGAAGACGTGGTGAGTGTCGATTCGCTTATTTGGTTTTTTCCCAAGGTATGGCACATCGAAGAATATCTGGTCAGTTTTCGCTTTTTCAGGTGTGAAACCACGCTGATAAGGTCCAATCAGTTTTTTGACGGTGGGCTTTAATCTTTCACAAAATACGCTCGATAGAACCTTAAATGCGAGGTTGAGGAGGCTTGTCCCACGCTGGTTGGCGCAGATTGTGAGGTCTCCCTTTTTTGGATTGGGCTGAGCACACTTAAATTCCAACCGTCGGGCATGTTTTCATCCAACCATATTTTACAAAGAAGCTGATGCATTCATCTAATCGGACGGCAATCCATCGGCCTCCGCCGCTTTGTTGTTTTTCAGGCGGGTAATTGCTATTCGAACTTTTTCATGGTCGGGCAATCGAACATCTGCTCAATCGTCGTCGATTGGGGAATCGCGTTCGCCTTCTCCTGATGTTATGCTCTCACTGCCAATTAGCAGGCTGGAGAAGTGTTCCCTCTATAATTTTAGTATGCTCTAGGCATCGGTTACTAGATCACCTTTGGGGGTTCTACAAGAGTGTGCTGCGGTCTTGAAAACTTCTGTTAGTCGTCGCATCATTTCTGTCTTTTTCTGTCTGCAAATGCTTCTCGCTTCCCTCTTCAACTCTCGGTATCTATCTCATCCCGTACGTGTTGTGATCGATCGTAACGTTCCGAAGTAGGCAGTCTCGACACTCTTCATCGTACCAGCTGTTCTTTTTCTTTTTCCGAAAACTAATTGTTTCGTTTGCAGCTATTCGTAAGGAGCTTGAAATGCCGTCCCACAGTTCCCTTATACCTGGTTGTTGATGAGTACTGTCATAGAGCAGGAGTGCAAGCCGAATATGTAGAAAACCAAACGGCTGTCTTTTGTGATTGCAGCTTCTTGACGTCGAACTTTCTTTGTGTTTGTGGACGTGCGTTCCATCTATCACAACATGATTGATCTGGTTGGCGATTTTATGATCCGGAGACAGCCAGGTAGCTTGATGAATTTATTACGTCTGAAATATATGTACATACGTTGTCTGGTAGTCTACAAAGTTGCCCTCAACAACCGGTACACATTAACTTTCCGGCCGATAGGAGGATCTTCGTTTTCGTCGCGGGTTCAGTTTTCAAAAAGCAACTTGATCTCTGGTATGATTGAATCACCGACATGTATTGCGTTCGTCCTTCATGACCTACGAATTCGTCCGAATACTATTATACTGTGAACAGCATGTTGCGAGGGCATAAAAACACTCACTCACCGATCAACCTAACATCTTTCTTACCGAAAACCTTTGATGGGAGTTGCCACCACCTCACGAAATAGATAATTCCACCAACGACTGACCTTCAGTGCAGTGTGCACATGTTAGGAGTACTACTCTCCAACAAAAAGTCGGCATAGTTCAAAGATACTAGGACAGGCAAGAACTATTCGGAAGGTGATTGATTTCAGTAACGTCATTGTCGTCGATATTAACCAGAACTTATTACCCTAGTTAAATAGTTTAATTCCGAAAAATCATTCACCAGGTAAGCTGTGACACCCATCACCCCTTATCTTATTTGCTTTGGGTCACCAAGATCAACGATTTAGTCTTAATGCATGATTATTTTAAGACTGTCTGCGACTTCACCTCTGGCTATCCCAGTTTATAGACTGTTAAATTGAGAGGGAATATTTCTCGTGGCTCCCAATATATCAACCTTAAAGAAGACAGGCAGCTAACTTACATCCACAATTCGATGTCAAAAGTAATTTTAAAATGTTGTGCCATATCAAACGATCGTACTTTAGGCCAACTATTTGTATACCGGAATTGACTGTTAGGCTACAGGCATTACTGATGGCGAAGCGCAAAATCCTTTCTTACGCGTAACTATGAATGTGTGAAGGGTGAACGCGAGTGACCTAGTTTCATTTGTACGCAACAGGCCTTACAACCAAATACATACGTAAATATGTATAGTATATGTACGAGTATTTATTCGCCTCTGACTACTAAGTGCACTTGTAAGTTTTTAAAAACCAATTAAAGCCTTTCAATTGACCCAGTCTGTCACCTTCAATCAAAAATAGCTACTACACTTTATTAATGAACGAATATTTGTATCGCGAAGGTCTTTGATTTTAACGCGTCATGGAATAAACATTTCTATACATTTTTACTGCAATAAAAAAGTTTTTCCATTCCGAAAATACAGTAGCGGATAACATCGAAAATGTTAAATAAAATCGCGATGTTGGCATCAAATAGATAGGCGAGGATCACAACATCTCCTGAGGAACGACTTAACACATTTTAGTAAAATTAGCGTCTCCAATGTTGGTTAGTATTAAAAGACTTCAACCAAACAACATCAAGTACCGGCCGCAAAACGCAACTGAGAATCCTGTATTAATCATTATACATAGATGTATGGCGTCGAAACTGTTCAACAATATCCTGCTTATTAACTATGTCCAAAGGTCCTATATGTCAAGAAAGACATCCAGGGAATATTCCTTCTCATCGTATATTTGGGGTTAGCGAGTGAAGTGCAGTTACCGTGGATCTACCTCTAGCTCAGTAGGTGTTCTGTGCTTTTCATATGTTAATCAATAGAAGCTCGCTCTAATATAGGCGTATAGAATTTTTTCAAATGTCTTCAGAAGAATTAAGATTAGACTTACCAGTAGTTTCGAATAAAGAGGTACTATTTTGCCACCTTCGGTAGGATACGACTTTGGCCTCTCTCCAAGGCTGGAAAATCATCTCCCTCAAGGCTGGAAAAATACTGGGGGATTTCAACGGATCGAAGCCGAGGCTTATAGCAAGTATGTGGTGAACTAGCTTAAGCGTTGGAATGCTTATATTGGCTCACGAGCTTATTTTGAAGCCTTTAGCAAAGAGTTTTATTATTTAAAAATTCAGCAAAAAACGAGTGCCGAAAGTTTCCATGGTTTCAAATCCAGAAAGTTCAAGCCCCGCTTTGATCCCTTGTCTGAATGAGACATTCAAATTTATTAGTAATTAAATTTTTTTTTAATATATTTTTGCTGTGAATTATAGAATTTCGCGCATACTGTACTAATCTTTGAGCGCGCTCAAGTGACAGTTGATACCGAACTTCCAGTGCGCCTAAGTGTTTATTCATACAAAGAAAGTATGTCGTTTCAAGGACATATGCTTATGTGAGAACAACACGAGTTTTTCATGGAAATTTTCGCGCCAATTTTAGGTCAAGTGTTATGCATTCTGTTTCGGCAAGACGGTAGGTATTCAACCGAGTGTTGCGGTTAGGTAGATTGTTGCTAACGGTTTCGAACTCAACGAAGAATACTGAAATTTTCCACACGTCCTTTTCCCTCAAAGAAACAGCTCATTTGCCGGAACTGCTGATACCGGACCAATATAACATATAGCTGCTATACAAACTGATTGATCAAAGTCCAGTTCTTGTATGGAGAACTTTTTTTATTTGATGAGAATTTGACATGGAATATTATCCAAAGCAACGGTTCAATCTCTAAAAAAATTGTTCAGATCCGTCTACATATAGCTTTCATACAAACTGATAAATCAAAATCAAGTTGTATATATATTTTTATACCATTTTACGCTATAAGAAATGTAGCTGCGAAGGGTATTGTAGCTTCGGTGGAGCCGAAGTTAACGTGATTCTTGTTGTTTATTGTTCACAGATGAGCCTACTTATTTCAACGCATTTTCTAAGCATTAGTGGCCTTTAAACTCATTTGTGCGCAAAAGTGTCGCAGTGACCTTCCTCTGCTATAAGCTTAAGTGAGTAAGTGTAATTACTTGTAAACTGTTGGATTTTTCATATTCCACAGCCACATAAGAAATAGGATAAGCAAAAAAATACTTTCCATATTAATATATAAAGCTTTTGTTCTCCATGTCGTGACGTCAGTGAAATGGGTAACTGTTAAATATGCATTCCCGCGAGCAATGCATATTAAGGTCCTAATACAATGTATGTAACAATAACTAAGCACGAAATTTCGTTTGTGCGTGGATACATTGTGAAGCTGCTTGCAAATCCATGTACCACAAATGTTTCTGAAACGCCTAGTTGCCTACCTAAGGTATCCTTGGCACAACAGTCGATGAGTTCAGCCTCCACGAGAACACATTCCCAAATGGGTTTAGGCTGATCGACTTCGCCGGGGCCCGAAATATGGTTATCTGTAGTACTAGATTCCGTCACAGATAAATTCACAAAGCTACCTGGCTGTCTCCGGATCGAAAAGCCACCAATCAAAATGATCACGTTGTGATAGACGGAAGACACTTCTTCATACATCGGAGCATACGCTCAGAGGTCGTAACATCCACTCGAGCCACTATCTTGTTGCAGCCAAGATTCGCATACGCCTCTGTGCAGCAAAGAACGCACGTCAACTAACACAAGGAGGGTTCGACGTCGAGAAGCTGCAATCACAACAGACAGCCGAACGATTTTCTGCTCGATTTGCACTCCTGTTCTCTGAGAACACTCGTCAAAAACTCGGTATAAAGGAAAAAGAAAAAAACATCGACACACCACCTTTTTGTCGATTTTAAATCCGGAAAAGGGCTACTTTTATGCCGTCATGTCTGAATTTGGTATCCCCGCAAAACTAAAACGGCTTTGCACTCATCTACAACTACTGGCGTACGCCGATCATTGCCCATAACGGCGCTAAATGTCATGCTTTCTCTAAGTTGGACAAAGAAGCGAAGCAAATGGGTCTAGTAGTGAACGAGAGCGTATTTTCGACTTGGCTCCCAAGCCACTGTTGACAGTCATAACTTCGAAGTTGTAGATAATTTCGTCTGTCTTGGAACTAGCATTAACAGCAACAACAATGTCAAACTGGAAATCCAACGCATAATAACTCTTGCCAACACGTGCTACTTTGGACTGTGAATGCGATTGAGAAGAAAATTCCTTTCTCGACGAATAAAGACCAAATTCTATAATTCACTCATCATCCTCGACCTGCTATATGATGCAGAGGAATGGACGATGAAAACATCTGATGAGTCGGCATTACGAATTTTCGTGAGCAAGGTTCTGCGAAAGATTTATGGTCCTTTGCGCATTGACAACGGTGAATACCGCAGTCGATGGAACGATTAGTTGTTTCAGATATACGACGAGATTGACATAGTTCAGCGAATTAAAAACAACGGCTACGCTGGAGCTCATGTTGTCCGGATGGACGAAAACACTCCAGCTCTGAAAGTATTCGACACAGTACCCGCCGGGGAAAGCAGAAGAAGAGAAAGACCTCAACTCCGTTGGAGGGACCAGGTGGAGAAGAACATGGCTTCGTTTGGAATATGCACCAAGTAGCGAAAAGAAGAAACGACTGGCGCGCAGTTGTTAACTTGGCTATAATAACGTAAGCGGTGTCTACGCCATTAAAATAAGAAAGAAACTGGGCGTAAATTAATAGAATGTATGGGAGTTCATAAGATACTGGCCAAAAGCAATGAAAACCAAAAATAAGGCTCGACAAAAGCGCAGCAATCAAAGGTTAGGTTCAATAGTGTCGAAAATTACTACCAAATATTTTTCTAAAAGTTGCCGGAAAGAGCATTAGTTCCTTAATATGTAATGAGCTTAGAAAAATTTAGTTATTGATTCGAATTTACGCTTCATAATGTAATATATTAATTGCAAATTATAAAGCTTCATATCAAATAGTCTGATAATAATGAATATACTCTAAAACAGTTATAATTATGCCCTGAACAGGGTATCTTAAGCTAGCCACGAAGTTTGTAACACACAAACTGAACGATCGGAATCAAGTTCTTGTATGGACAACTTTCACATTTGACAAGATATATTAACGAAATTTGGTATATGTTATTTTATAAGGCAACAATGTAATCTCCGAAGAAATTGTTCAGATCGGATAACTATAGCATATAACTGCCATACAAGCCGAACGATCGGAATCAAATTCTTGTATGGAAAACTTTCACAATTGATAAGATACATTCACGAAATTTGGTACAGATTATTTTCTAAAGCAACAATGTAATCTCCGAAGAAATTGTTTAGATGGGTTAACTATAGCATATAGCTGCCATACAAACGGAACGATCGTAACAAAGTTCTTGTATGTAAAACTTTCGCATTTGACAAGATACATTCACGAAATTTGGTACAGATTATTTCCTAAAGCAACGATGTAATCTCCGAAGAAATTGTTTAGATCGGATAACTATAGCATATAACTGCCATACAAACCGAACGATCGGAATCAAGTTCTTGTATGGACAACTTTCACATTTGACAAGATATATTAACGAAATTTGGTATATGTTATTTTATAAGGCAACAATGTAATCTCCGAAGAAATTGTTCAGATCGGCTAACTATAGCATATAACTGCCATACAAACCGAACGATCGGAATCAATGGCTTGTATGAAAACTTTCGCATTTGACGTGGTATCTTCATGAAATTTGGCAAGGATTTCTGCTTAAGGTAATAATATAATCTCCGAAAAAATTGTTCAGATCGGATTACTATAGCTTATAGCTTCCATACAAATTGAACATACAGTTACTTAAAGGAATTGCAGCTGTGAAGGGTATATTAGCTTAGTTAACGTTTTTTTTTTTGTTGTATTTAATTTTCATATGAAATTCTAATATTCTCAATAATTTTCTAAAACTCAATTCTTTCTATCATGAAACCGGTCTTTTATAAACACTTTTACTCCATAAAATATCACTCATACGCACTGTTGCGCTCTCATAATGTATATATGTATGTATGTAAAGAATTTTGTTATGTTGCAATCGATAAAATGCCAGAAAACACTATTAATATAACTGACGTCAGCCGCAAAAACACAACGGAATACGGCATTTCACTCGACCTCACGGCGAAGGCTGCATTCGCTGCACCGAAATTATTTAATAGTGTCATGTAGAAAATTTTAATAAATTTCTACACTGACACAAACCTATGCAACCGGCGCCAACCGAAATTCCTCAGTTCATATAGTCGATTAAAGTTCCAATTAAATAAATAGCAATGTTATTGAGTTTCTTTACCGGTAAATTGTGTATACAGCTGAAAAAGTGAGCATATGACGCAAGAAAGTGAAGGGGGTGTGTACGTCACGGATGTGCAAGGAGTTTATTTAGTATGCATGTATATAAGTTTGGATGTATGTACATATGAATTTATGTATATAGCATATTATTCTACTTGAATTTGATTTGACCATCAAGCGTACCATATGCAGACATATTAATAATTTGAACGGTAAACTACAAAAAAGTAGTCAAAAACTACATGAAAAAAATGGAAAATTGGATTTTTGGCAGACAAAAATGAAAATTTCGCGAATTTTTTTTCAAATAGTTCTAATTGAAAAAAATCTCCATCAAAGTCTTTAAAAATTGTATCTCAAAGACCTGTGTAAAATTTGATTAAGATCGGTTGAGTAATTCTCGAAAAATCTTGCCAAGTGACTTCAAAAACACAGTTTCGAGAAAAACGCGTTTAAAGACGGTGCACTTCGCCTAGCTAGACTCGAGCGCACAAGCTCTCAAAGCGGCATCTTTGAAATTATTACTCGGTTCAACTTGAAAATTTAAAACCATATTCTACAGATGTTATAGAATTTAATAAAATAATAAAAAATCGATTTTTTGAAACCCGTAAACCCATGTAACCCCTTAAAAACTTTTAAGAACTATCAAACCCTGTATTAGAGTCGATTTCGTGCCGCTTGCTACAAATATTCAGTGGTACATTACAACTAAATTTCAATAGAGTTTTTAATCCAATCAATTATTTATGGTTTCCAGTAATTATTTTTTCCAAATTGAATTTATATTTCACTCTAAAATAATAATTAAATATTTATTCACTCCCTCAGAGGACAAAAATGGAAAGGCATTTAAAATTTCGCTTCATAATATACATTTAATAAGTATTTTGAAAATTGTTTTCTATACAATGCTCTCATTTTACACGCTATATATAATATACGAGACGTAAAAATTCTGAATAACTGTTTAGCACGTTTGTTGTATTGTTGACAGCTAGATAAAAGATCATACGCATTCGTGATATACAGTTAATACAGTGATGCGTTTATATAGTAGATGCATTGGGTTCAAGTAATGTACTTTTAGTTGACGCATATCCATCAATAGCCGTGACCCAATTTGTGCATAATGTGAGCAACAGAAAGCCTGCTGCCGGATACCAAAACCAACCGAACAAAAGAAACGCTAACCGGTCGGCTCTTCTGACTAATACTTGTCTTTAACTACATATGTATGGGAATGCAATTCATAACCAGCGTGTTCTCATACTTACATATCGACTAGTAGTTATCTGAATACGTCTTGACCCCTTTGATATGCGTCTGCACCAGCAGTTTATTTGCAGTTGTATCATCTTGTTACTTATATCTCGGAAATGCAACACACTTCATATATCACCCTATAGTATGCTTAGTATTGTTAATACATTTCTCGCTTGTGCATACCGGCACTGGTGCTATTTAGGTTAAACCCTTGAAACAATGACGTCTTCAATGCATGAAGTTCATAGCAGCTGCTCACACTTGTATCTGTGTGTGTAAATTTATTTATTCACATTATATGTATGTATATATGATGCTTACGCACCAGCTTCATTCACTAAAATCATTCTCGTTTTGTAAAAAGTGTCATATACTTATGTATAATATACAAATTGGTAAACAAAAATAAAGCAATTTCGTTGAATAATGTCAGGTTATAGGTCAGATTTTAATATATTAGGGATCCCTACTAATTTTTTGGTTGAAAAGACAAAATTATACGCTTCATTGAATCGAGTTTTATGTCACAAAGGCAGTCTCTAAGAAGACATTTACTAATATCTTCGTAAAACTGGCAAAATTTAAATTAAATTTCGATTTCTCTGCGATCTTTCTCTATCAACCCGTCGCAAAAGAAAGCTGAATTAGGTTCGCTAAGGTGAGGCAGTGTTGAAGAAGACAACATCTATTCATAAGTACTCCAAACGGAGTGGCAGACTCATGTTCATTCAGGTTTCCCGACCTCCAGGGCGACTTTTTAGCCTAGCAGACTAGTTATTGCAGCATTACAATGAAGATGGTGATTCTAAGTATGCCCCTAGCAGCAAAAGTGTAGAAGCTTTGCTTTATTCTAGACTATAGTCTTCGCCTCAGGATCCTGACTCTAGTAAAGCTATAGAACAGACATGTAACACCTTATGGAGTTGAATACCTTAAATACAGTACAGAGCCGCACGTGGTCTGGGCTGTGGTCAAAAAGTCTTCAGATGAATTGCTGTTTAGAAAGGGTGAAGTCGATGGTGCCGCGGTGCCTACGCAGAGGTGTTGTCATTGAAATTTAAAGCCTTTCTAAGCTCATATTTGTTAGTCCTTTGATACTAGAAAGAAGAAATTGCTATTAATAATGATATACCCATTTCTGAATGTGGTGTTTTAGCTCCAGGAAGGTTGGAGCAAAGGATATCAACTCCTTTGATCGCACGCATTCTTTGCAACAACGCAATAAAAGATTAATGTCCTAGAGCAGGGTATCTACAAACCCTCATTGACTCGTCTCCGAATGATCCAAACAGCTGCGCCTCTCACATGTCTTCCACGAACTCAACACATTTGCAATCACAATTGTATATAAAAAAATATTCCTTATACACTGAATAGTTTGTATGGGATAATTTTAATTTTATTTGCTACAAAAAAGGTCCGAGGTCAAAATCGCTATCATTAATACTTCCCGAGATATTCGGCTTTTTAAGTAAGGCTTTATAGAATTTTCATAGATGGTATGTATTAAAAAATCTTTGAAAATCCCAATATCTCGAGAAGTAGCAGTGACAGCGATTGTGCCCTCGGATCTTTTTTGTAGCAAATAAAATTTCCTACAAGTTTGTCATTTAGATTTTTTCTATAGCTCTTGTCATTTACGAGGTATATACAAAAAAATGCGAAATTCGTGGAAAATCAGGTTTAGACCCCCGTACTACCTCGCCTGTGTGAGTTTGTACTTTGTTGCAATGGGCACTTTTGTAGAGTGTTCAATTCTGAGGAATATTTGACTAAAATCAAAGCGATGCAATAAAATGTCTCTGAGCTATAGATATTTAAAGATACAAAATCACGATTGTCGAGTGTTTTCAATGGAAAATTTGGGGTATTTCCAATGCAATTTCATGAAGGGTTTGAAAAAAATGTATAGTTCGAAAAAAAACAACACCCTAATATATACTATATATACATATATTACAGAGACTCTGACATTTCCTTCTGGGTGTTGGTAACACTAATTTAATATACTCTATTCAGGCTATAAAAAGCATATAGCGTTGCCGAAATATACTAATAGTGTCATATACTATACATATAATTAATTACAGTTTACAGTACGTAAGCTCTACGTCACAAAAAAAAATATAAATTTCAAATTAGAAGTGACCTACAAAGCCATTCCGTTAGTTAAGCACACACACACACACCCATCAGAATAAGTGCACACGATGGCATTTACATTTCGCTCGTCACGAGTATATTCTCTCTGTCACTGGCCTAATTGCACAAGCAGCGCCCGCATATGCATTTTCATGTATAACTGTGTATTGGGCACAAGTCCTTGCGGCCATTTACGTTGCACTTGGCGAGTTCAACGATCCCACACAATAAAAATTCGCTGAAGCAAGAGCTGCGCAGCCTCGTACCATGAGGCTTGTCTCTCTCGTTGCATGGTTGAACTGTACACTGCTCTCGCAAATGCAAGCGCAACGAAATACCCTATATAATATACCATATATATACATATACATATGTATATACATATGTAATAGTTGCACAAGGCTTCGGAAATAGAGGTGAGCTGGGTGTTATATGCAAGCATACTTATAGGCATTGTCACGAAGTTCGTCGAACGCTAACTGGGTCAACAGCGCTAAAGGTATTTAATATTCAGTTGCAAGCCCTGATGACGTTTTTTAAATCTACACATACACACAAGCACATGTACTTGTATGTATACCAAATTATAAGCTGATATAGGACTCTTTATGTATATGTCTTTTTTCTTAAGGTGTATAATAAAGCATTGAAATGATTTTCAAACAAAAGTTCATAATAATAATTCCAGAATATATAATATATAGTTTATATACATTAAGTATATATTTTATATACACATATATTTGGTTTGCTTCATACTCTGAAAAATTGCGTGAGGTCCTAAGTCGACTTGGTCATATTAGTCTAGCTATCCAGCAGTACCAGTACGCGACCTAGTCTCTTCGATTTTGAGATATCGGTCTGAAATGTTGCACAAGAAGTGGTTTGTTTTTCGGAATCGATTAGAGTTACTGAACTAAATTGCTTCATTTGACAATGTATCTTCAAGAAATTTGGCAGAGAATATTTTCGAAGATATCCCTAAAATCTTCCGAGAAATCGCTTAGATCGGAAAACTATAGCGTATATGAACTACAAACAGAAGGATTGGAATCAAGTGTTTGAATGAAAAACATTTTCAATGGACGAAGTATCTAATGGTTATACTGAAATGTTAGTATCACCAGTATCTCTCTTGTTTAGCATTTGGCTTTCTGGCAATTTCATCAGACACCCAATTTTCGACTAATGCGTAGGAATCGATGTGCTGTTCATTATACATGTATCGTCGATTGGTAATCGGAAGAGGCCAAATCTAGTGAATAGGGCGAGTGGGGTAACAGCTCCCACTTTGATTGTATCCTGAACCTAATTTGCATTGTGTGCAGGTACATTGTCCTATAACGAAATTACTATGCCGTTAGTATTATTAGTTTGTCATCACTGGAGCAACGCCTTGCAGCAGGGTTGCTCCATATTCTCCTAACGTGCGCCTGGATTGAATCCAACCCGGGTCCCGAGGAATTTTTCTGCTGCATCTGCGCCAAAAGGCTCCATCGAAACTTCGACTCAATTAGGTATATTAGATGTAATGGATGGAGCCATCTTAAAACCTGCTCAGGCCTCAAGACACACAGGCAATAGACCGCGAGTTACGTGGCCCCACGCTGCCACCGCACTACTGCGACCGGAGCATGTACGGCTGTGCAATATGCTACAAGTTCGCATACTGTGCCGCCACCCCGCGCGAGTGATTTAAAAAGGACCTCTACGTTCAATAGGAGCTCAAACAGGCAGGATGACTCCCATTCTGATCCGCGACAAACTCGAATTCCACAATTCTGTTTTTGCAGTCAATGTTGATGGTTATCCAGGATTAACCCATGATTTTTTCCTTTTAAGATTCTTAAAATAAATCCATTTTTCATCGCCAATGACAATTCGATACAAAACAGGTTTGCTTTCGTGTCTTTGAAGCAAAATTTCGCAAATGTTTTTTTCGGTTTTCCATTTGTCTTTCAATTCATGTGACACCCATTTTCCACACTTTTAAATCTTTTTCAAAGCTTTCAAATGGTCTGAAATTATTTTTTGAACAATATTTAACATGGCTGCCTTTTGCTTTGGCTCAAAGTATTATCTTCAGCCAATATTGCTTGCAGTGCGGCGTCTTCAAACTTTTTTAGTGGTCTACCACGTTTTTCATTTCTCACATTACATCATTACATCATGATCTCTGAGCCGTTGAAACCATCATATATAAAAATTAATGGTTTCCGCAAATCATCACTTTTGGTTACAAAATTTGACATTTTCAAACACAATGAAAAAATATGATGTTGTTTGGTCAATGACTGTAAGGTTATTGAATATGTTTGACAGCTGTCATGCCAATCAAACAGAAAAAAATGTAAGGCTCCTACACCACAAATAATGCTGAAAGATATTGCCCTTTTCTAACATAATAATGTATTCCAAGTATTGTGCAACACGGCGTATAAGTAACAAACACTTAAAGACGTATGATTATAAGGAATTGGATTCAAAATGCAAACAAATTTGCAAACTGGTGCCAAGTAATATATACTTATTTGTATTGGAAAGCTGAATAATATGAATGTCTGCTTAGACATGTCAAAATATTGACCAAAGGAAGGACTTCAAATTTTATTCAACCCCTTTCACTATATTTCTGATGCATGAAAATAGATCGCAGAATTGTCAGTGCGTGTTGAAAATCAACAACCCATATTCCTGCCTCATTTCATGCCAGTCATGCTTAAGCTTCTAATACACGCGCCGAAGTTTCCAAATGACTGGCATTTGCATACATACTGTCTTCAGTGACGTCATAGGAATATCAAATAGAAATTACAAAATTTCCCATATAAAGTTCATTTTATTTTTAACTTCTATTTATATGCGTTTTTCGCCGCGCTTGGTTATGAGGAAATGAGTACAAGGGCGTTAAAAGTAAATGTGCTGTGCGCAAATCTCAAAAACTGCGCGAGTTTGTGGTAGTGTTTAAGTTTAAATACATATAAAGGTGCGGAGCGCAGTTGGTTGTTGAGCATTAGATAGCGAATTAAAGCCCACCCTCACCATTAAAGTAAATTAACCGCAGAGTAGAAGCTTAAAGTGAATTGGGATTAGCTGTCGACGCTCTGTGGCTTAACATCATTATGATTTTCATTAACAAATAGAATTGTTATGATGCGGAAATGTGAGCATACTAAATGAGAATGACAATGTAGGGAATTTATTAATAACATAACTCTTCATTTGTAAGTAGGAGAGAAGCGAAAGCAATTTGAGTGGTTTCTAAAATAAGATGTTCTTAGCTACTAAATGGAAGTTATCAATTCACCGCATTGAGCAGAGTGGCTTGTGGGTTCCAACTATTTATGGAGCCATACTTAAACGAGTTTGCACTGAAATTCTTAAAAGACAAACTTATAAAAACGCTGTTACTTGAAATACTCAAATAAATTTTAAGGCTATGTTACAAAAGATATTTTTATTACCTACAACTTATTCATTTAACTTTTTTCCATCGGACTTGTAACGAGCGAACCAAGTAGAAGTACTTTTTTCAATAGCCTTTGACAGATCCATGGAAAGTCGATTTGGCCGCGTTTGGAGGAACTCGGCCTGACGTATGAAACGGCTTGGCGCTGGACCTACCCAAGCGACATCGCTTCGCTCTATGGGTTCTTGAAAATTTCCAGGAAGATCCGACGTTTTCATGTTTTGTTCCGCGGCCCATTTCTGACTCAATGGGTATGTAAACAAGCAAAACTGCCACACTTGGAACAAAGAGAAACCTGAAGAAATGCAAGAGCTGGGATTTCATCCAGAAAAAACAACGGTTTGATGTGTGCCGGTAGAATCGTCGGTCCAGCTTTCTTCAAAAATGTTGCCGGTGAGAACGTAACCATCAATAGCGATACTTATCGCGCCATGATAACCGACTATTTGATGCCTGAAATGGAAGCTCGTGATCTCGGTGACATTTGGCTTCAACAAAACGGCGCCAATTCCCACACATCGCATTAATCAATGGATTTGATTAGAGAACAGAGAAGATAATTTCACATGGATTATCGTTCATGACGCAGTGCAATCTCCGAGAAAATAAGCATATACTTAGTAGCCATACAACGATCGAAATCAACTTCTTGTAGGGATCCTTTTGTATTTTTCAAGGTATTGAGCTTCGGTGCAACCATAATAAATTTTGGGAATAAATTCAGACTTATGTCTCCAGCGTTTTGCAAAGTGTGATCTGATCTGGCTCTTTTATAAAACGTGATATCAGGGTGTCGACATAACTTTATGTAAGCTATAAGATTTCCTCTAATTAGGAGCGGTGCCATGTTCTTTGGCTAATTCATTCTAAAAGTATTACCCACATATCGAAATTTGGATGGGTGGGAGATGGGTGTTGTTATTAACCATAGTGCAAACCTAGTTATCGCACTTTATAATACTTAGCGGCCTTTTGTTGTTATGTCTGACTTTATCTAACTGCGATACCATCCTCCACTAGATGCCAAGGAACAGACGCACGGACATATAGACAGAGAGATAACTCTATTTTAATTCGTTTCGTCGTCTTGATAATTTTGCACTAGATCACTGTGATCAAAAAGTGAGGTGAATTGAAATATCTCTATTTATTCTTCCAACTCTATTTCATCCCCTTCAAAGTAGTCCCCGTCTGATAAGACGTGCGATAAGACCAGCGTTTATTCCATTGTCCTTTTGAGTTTACTTTTGCGTTTATTGTAGGGGGTTTTCTGATCTAAACGCATAAATTTTAGATATTTTTCAAACTAAGATAAAAAAGTAAGGAAGTAAGGAAGTAAGTTCGGGTATAACCGAACATTTCATAATCTTGCAACTTGCAAGGAATAAAGCCAAGGAAGTACCTTCAGGTACAAAAGGCTTAGTTATATGGGGTCTAGGGTAAGTTTTCATCCGATTTTATTCATTCTAAGCACTAATATGCACCGTTATAAGAAACACACGCTCTCTCAATTTTATTAAGATAACTCACATATTAGCTTCAAGTGGAATTTAAAATTGTGATATAAGGGAAGTAGGCGTGGTTTAGTCCGATTTCGCCCCTTTTCACACTGCAACATAGGAATGTCTAAGTATTGTCACGACCAAAGTTGGTTGAAATCGGAAAAATGGTATTTCCTGGTTGACATGATTCCAACCCTTCTTCAAACAACATCAGTGAGGCATTAATTGTCAAACTACGATTTTAAAGTACCAAAACATTTATTTATTGGAAGTGGCCCTCGTTGGTAAACGTTGATAGGCGTCCAGATTCAGAACGTTATTCGTCTTTAATGTGTTCTCGGCCCGCTTTGAATTCAATGTACCACCAACAAACGATTTTTATGCCATCGTTTAACCACCAAACGCCTTCCGCAACATTTGTACGCCTAGGAATATCTTTTCGCAAACAAAATTTGATGCAAGTTCTTTGCTCAACAAAATTCACCATTGCGGAAAACGAAAAATCCACTTTTGGTTATTTACAAAAACACGTTTAATACGAAGATAATTAAATCTTTTTACAGACAGATGTTTAGCAAATTGTTATGGACAGTTCTACCAACCTAGAAAAAATATTTGCCTGCCTTTCTGATGCCCAAGAGTTTTAAATAACAATTTCACATTATTTTTTGAACACAGTAATATAAATATACTTTATTTAAAAACGTGTCATTTCTTTCCAGAAACCGTTCCAAAAGGTTGTTTTTTATATAAAAGTACCACGAAAAAACAGTTACGAGCTCGTGTTACTTACCAAAACGACTTTCATGCTTCATACATTTGCTACATGACGTGAAGTGGAAAAAAATATGCTCAATTACAAGAAAGAGAATACCACGACAAAGCCTTTCGCCACTTGCAACTTTGGGATACCACGTGTACACGTGTACATATTTACATGCACGCCGACTATGCTTCGAACGAAGAACTGGAAATGCTCAAGTGGCATTAAAGGCGATTAAATTCTATACGCACAATCACGAGAGTGCGATTTGCCGCTCATTGATATTAAAGTATATGGCATTAACGAAATTAGGCGCACAAATGCCTGAGCATTTGAGTTAGGTTGCGCGGTAACGTTTTAAGTCTGCGTATCAATAGACATTACAAATCTCCACCTTAAGCTTCTGCACGCTTCACGTGCTACACGTGTGGCAACTGCCGGCTCTGCTGCTTGCCAAACTTAGGAGTATTATATAATTCTTCCTTGTGTATATTTTAGGGTTGCTGTATAAGAAAATAACAGGTGTATGTATGTGTGTTAGGACATATATTTTTAAGTTAGTTCAGTGATTTGAGTGATGTATCGGGTGATTTTTTAAGAGCTTGATAACTTTTTTTTAAAAAAAAACGCATAAAATTTGCAAAATCTCATCGGTTCTTTATTTGAAACGTTAGATTGGTTCATGACATTTACTTTTTGAAGATAATTTGCGTCTTAGGTGGTCCATTCGGAAAGTCCAATTTTGGGCAACTTTTTCGAGCATTTCGGCCGGAATAGCCCGAATTTCTTCGGAAATGTTGTATTCCAAAGCTGGAATAGTTGTTGGTTTATTTCTGTAGACTTTAGACTTGACGTAGCCCCACAAAAAATAGTCTAAAGGCGTTAAATCGCATGATCTTGGTGTCCTTCTTCCTTGCGGAGCAGTTCCTTTATTGTATAAGCACCCACGATGGAGGGTTCAGGTCCTACCATGTTATCGAATGCTGCGGACCAGGAGAGCTCATCAAACAGTTTATTCAAGGCTATTCCTTTGTGACCGGGCACCCACTTGGTTACGTTCCAATAGACTATTCAGTCGTTATACGTTCATATATGTACATATACCTACTTATAGCAAAGAGCTCTGCTTGGAATATGCTCGGAAAACTTCCCATAGGTATGGCGAGTTTGGTGCATGGTCCTGCGACTCCTGCACCCTCCAATCTTTTCGAGCAGTCGGTGTACCACTTGATTGTATTATCCCTGAGTAGTAACTCGAGAGTGGAATCCTTCCATTTAGCCTTACTGCTAAGGGAAACCTTGTACTTCTTGGTGAAGTTTACCCTTTTGTTAATGATGTCCCTTGGAAGAAGAGCCAATGGTATTACACCACTTAATTTCTTCATCCGCTGGGATGAGATTACCTTACCTTTGACACACTCTTCTGCTGTTAATTGTCTGTCATTTGTAGCAGTATGTATTTGACTACCTGCCCGATTACTAGGCGAAGTGATGTGAGCTGAACAATGACTTCAAGTGCTACAGCCGGGCATGTGCGCATAGCACCCGACTCGCAGTTGCATGCAAGACATTGTAGCTTCGATAGTTGGAGCCCTGGCTTGCAGCTCCAGAATTTACCAGCTAATCGATTGCATAAGTACTTTAGTAGCTTTGATTATAGTCAGGTCAACATGCTGCTTCCACCGCAAATTGGCATCCAGCATGTGACTAATATATTACACCATGTTAGTCCTCTCTACCTCTCCGGCCCCAAGGGTTAGGTTCCTGAGACATACGGCTCCTAAACAGGTCGATGATCAGCTTTACCCTACTCCACCATCCTTTAACTATATTTAAATTCCTTTGTACAAAGTCCCAGAGAGTGTCCTCGAATTTGCCTTTAGCTATAATAACAATATCTTCCGCATATCCTTGACAGCGGATCCCGTTGTCAGTTAGCAAAACTAGTAGGTTCTCCATAACAGGGGCGAATAAAACTATATTGCAGCCTCTTTTAGTGCTTAGACGAATCCTGGTATCCCCTACTGTAGTTTCAGCTATTCTGGTGCGCAGTACGGCCTCTATCCATTTGCTCACCGGTGCTGCCGCATTTCATTTCTCCAGTGCCCTGGCTACGCTTTTGTGAGACCTGTTGCCAAAAGCACCTTCGATGTCTAGGAAGGCGCATAACACTACTTACCCTCCTTCCAGCGAAGTTTGTTGGTACAGAGCAATATTACTTGATTTGCTTTCTCTGTAAGCATGCTGGATTACATACAGGACTGCTATTTTCCCTGCCTTTGACCTTATTTCATGATCCACGATCTTTTCCATACTTTTTAGAAAGAAGGAAGTTAGACTCATAGGCCTGAAGAATTTTGCCAGCGAATAGTCCTTCTTTCCTGCCTTGGGTATAATGATCACCTTCGCGGTTCTCTATATTTCAGGGATATACGCCGGTGCAAGGCTAAACCTCACGATTTTCTATACAAGCACTTCATTCCGATCTGTCAGCTTGTTTGGCAATTATATGCTATAGAGGAACGATATCGGCGATTCCGTGCAATAGTCACCTTCTTAGGGAGAGAAGAATGTGTGCAAAATTTCAGATTGATATCTCAAAACCTGAAGGACCGGTGTAGTGACAAATAAACAGAATGACATACAAGGTCTGTCGCAAAAGAAACAGAACTTTTTAAATATAACTGTTTCTGGTGGCGCCACCTATTGGTGGGTATATGAAAGAAAAAGTTTGATCTCTTATTGACATTTCGTAAAAATTTTAAGACAATTGGATAATTACAATCGATGTTATCGATCAAAACGTGACAGCAGCTTTTGGTCATCAGTCGTAAAATGCATTTTGAACAAGGAGCAAATATTAAATTTTGTTTTAAACTTGGGAAAACGTTTACTGAAACATTTCAAATGATGAAAAAAGTTTATGGTGATCAGTGCCTATCCCGTAGAAATGTGCAAGAGTGGTTTAAGCGATTTCAAGAAGGTCGTGAGGACCTCTGTGACGATCAGAAGTCGGTCGTCTTCAGAAGTCAAAAATAAAGACAATGCTGATTTGTTTTTACGATTCCGAGGGTATTGTACACCGAGAGTTCGTCCAACCTGGCCAAACGCCAGGTGTTATGAAGCGTCTTTTGTCACGCATTCGTCGTGCTCGATCACAATACCGTGAGGCAGGGTCCTGGCGCTTGTTGCACGATAATGCGCGGTGTCATCGGCCGACGCTTGTCACTGATTTTTTGACAAAAAACTCCATATTAACCATTAATCACTCACCCTGATCTGGCACCCTGTGATTTTTACCTATTTGAAAAACTTCATTTGCCCATGAAAGGACACTGGTTTCAGGGCATTTCAGCTATCCAAAAGGCGACGACCGATATTCTCAAGAGCAATCGAAAAATGACCTTAAACACTCATTTGAAATGCTAATTGACCGGGCTAAACGCTGTATCGAAGAACAAGGAAACTACTTTGAATAAAAAAATATAACCTTTGAAAAATATTAATTTTTTGTTATTTTTTTTACAGTCCTGTTTCTTTTGCGACAGATCTTGTATATAGCTAAATCGACTCAGCTCGTCACGCTAATCATTTAGATATACATATGTATATTTGATAGGGTACCCGACGTTGCCTTTTGGGTGCTACAAACATCGTGGCAAACTTAACATACTTTGATCAGGGTATAATTAAGCTCCCAATCAGACGCAACAATTTATATTAAATGCAATTATACTATAGACAATCTATATAAATAAACATGAGTAATACTGTGGTCGTAAATACATATGTATATACATAAAAGTATATGTATGTTGCTAACTGTAAGCAGCTGGTAAATTTATTCAGCGAGTGTCACAAAAATTTGTCACCAACATTTATTTCTGTTTATGCGAGATATGTTTGATGACAATGAAGCCATATTAGTGTGGAGGTAGACATGTATACAAAACAAGAAAAAACATTAAGTTCGGCTACACCGAATTTGTAATACCCTTCGCAGGTTCGCGCTATGAGAATATAACAACTATAGGTCAAACAAAAAAGTTTTTTATACAAGTACTTGCTTTTCTTTGGTCAGTTTATGTGGCAGCTACATACATATTTATATGCTATACAGCTATGATATAAGCGGTTCCGACAAATGAGCAGTTTCTTATAGAGCAAAAGAATCAATACCAACATCTCGAAAATTGAGGAACTAAACGACGTATATACAGACAGACAGACAGAGAGATGTACATGTATAGCTAAATCAACTCAGCTCGCCACGTAAATCATTTAAATGAATACTTTATATGGTCTCCGACGCTTCCTTTTGGCTGTAAAAAACTTCGCGGCAAACTTAGGGTATATGGTAGTTGAGGGTATAAATATGTGGGTACACATGTTGCTTCACATGTGGATAAGCCTGAGGTCCTTTACCAGGCGCGCCGACATTGCGTAGGCGCAGTAAAGGAATTTCACACCTTTTATTAGGTTTCTTAATTGACTGCTTGGTGTGATATTTCAAGAGGTGCGCTTGATAGGAATATCGCAGTCTATACACTGGCAAGTGCCGCATGCTACATATGTATACTATACGTACTAAATTTGGTTTCATACACACATATATTCAGATATACAAACATATAAGCACTTGATAATAGTAATAAATACACTGTTTCATAGAAAACAAAAACAACAACTATTTGTTGGGTTGAAAAAATTTTGGCACAAGCGTATTGTGGCTAAGGGGGGTTACTTTGAGGGGGATGACATAGATGTAGACAGTTTTCATATTAAAGAATTTATAATGTTTTTTTAATTTACTTCGTTTTTACCTTATTAATGAGGTTGGGGTAATTCGGGGATCGATTTCACAAATTTTCGCCATTAATCAATAACATTCTAATATTAAATTTTCACTTCGATAATGAGTAACAATCGGCTAATGCGCTGTCGCAAGATCTATTTTCCCTCAGTAAGGCTAGCATCTCCTTATTGGTGGGAGTGCTAACAAGCCATAGAGCTCATCGTTCCATCGAATGCGATATGCGCCGCAACGCGCAAGGGACCATAAATCTTTCGCAGAACCTTTCTCACGAAAACTCGCAAAGTCGACTCATCGGTTGCTGTCATCGTCCAAGCCTCCGCTCCATATAGCAGGACGGGAATAATGAGTGACTTATAGAGTTTTGTTTTTGTTCGTCGAGAGAGGACTTTACTTCCCAATTGTCTACTCAGTCTGAAGTAGCACCTGTTGGCAAGAGTTTTCCTGCGTTGGATTTCCAGGCTGACATTGTTGGTGGTGTTTACGCTGGTTCCAAGATAGACGAAATTATCTAAAACTTCAAAGTTATGCCTGTCGTAAGAGGCGACTAAGATCCTGGCCACCAGTCCAGGGCTGTATGGAAGCTCAACTGGTCGTAGCTTCGGCTACAAGGTCAATACCAAAGACTTTAACATGGTACCACGGGGAGCAGTAGCCCCTGGAGTTCGCTCCAGTCTGCTCATTGGGTTTGGCCCTTTGTGGAGATTCGTGGTGGCTGTGGTTAAAACCCAAATCGCGGGAAGAACTGACTTTGTCAGTCGAATGTGGAGTTGCATTGCAACCGGGTGCTGGACCCAAAGTACGGCAGAGGTTTTAGATGGGCCTCGAGCCCTACCAAGGTGGTTAGTGTGTCCATGCCACACTGCCGATTGGTACTAAAAATCGTTACCCAATTTTCAGGGCGCTGATCGACGCATTGTATTGATCCTACTATCGACCAAATCTTGGAAAGAAAGGAAGATCGACACACACCAACTCTTCGTAAATTTTAAAACCGCCTTCGACAGCACGAAAGGAACTGCGTCTAGGGGCAATTTGTGAACGTGGTATACCCGCAAAGCTAATATGGTTGTACGAGTATAAGCTGACGATGAGCAACACCAAAAGCTCCGTGAGGATCGGGAAGGACCTCACCGAGCTGTTCGATATCAAACGAGATTCAGACACCTACCGTGCGATTTCTTCAATTTACTGCTAGAGAAAATAATTCAAGCTACACTGAATAGGAAGGTACAATCTTCTATAAGAGTGTACAGCTGCTGGTGTACACTGATCATATTAATATCATTGGCCTCAATTGGCCGTTAGTTCTGCACGTCACTGTTGACAGTCATAACTTTGAAGTCGATGATAATTTCGTCTATCTTGGAACCAGCATTAACATTAACAACAACATAAGATTTGAAATCCAACGCAGGATCACTCTTGCCAACAGATACTACTTTGAACAGAGTGGGCAATTGAAAAGTAAATTCCTTTTTCGACGAACAAAGAGCAAACTCTTCAAGTCCCTCAGTATTCCCGCCTTGCTATATGGTGCGGAGGCATGGACAATAACATCAGCTGATGAGTCGGTCTTAAGAGTGTTCTTTGAGCATTGGAAACAGCGAATGCCGCAGTAGACAAAATGATGATCTTTACGAGATTTACGGCGACATTGGGATAGTTCAGCGAATCGAGATACAGCGGTCGTACTGACAATATCATTTTGTGCAGATGGAACACTCCAGCTTTGAAGGTTTTCAATTCAGTTTCTTCTGGTGGAAGCAGAGGAAAAGCAAGACCTCCACTTCGTTGGAGAGATCAAGTGGAGAAGAACCTGGCTGCATTTGGTATCTCGAAATGAAAAAGCGTCTGGCGCACTGTTCTTAACGCGACTATAAACGCGCTATCGGTGTCTACGCCAGTAGAAACGATGAATATAATCTTATAAAACTTGATATCTGGCATAATTATTTTTAGGTGCTACGGACAGCTGTGAGGTGAAGAAAAATATACCCTGTGCAATTTAATATAGTATTACGAAAGTATAAAAATATGAACATCTTAAATTGACTTTCGCTTGTGTGTCAAAACTTTAAAACCACAAAAACGAATGTACATACAACTCAATTCATAGCAAAGATATCACACCTTAAATTTCAACCAAGATTATTTTAAAACAATTAGCAACATCGGCAACAGTCTCAAGAAATCAATTTCCACTCAAATCAACATCGTTGCCATGTGAATTTCCGCGTTGGCAGAGAAGGGCGAGAAAATGGCAAATAATAAAAACGTATATTTTGATAAGGCATTTTTCATGCCAACAAGTCGACACAATCTGAGCGCCAAGTGGAAAAGTACGCACAATCAAAAGACAATTTTTCACACACACACACACCGCCACACTCTCTCTGGTTAATACTTACTTGCGTCGGTTAAACATATTCGTGTTTAAGAAATCTCCTCCCTTAACTTTTTCATTTCCTTCCTCTTTGCGCTGTTGCCAACTCCTGACCTGTTGCCTTGCCGCACCCATACCCTTGCTTAAATTCCGGTTTCAGCGGCGCGGCTCACGTTACTTGCGGTACATTTACATTTTATTACAGTAATATACCTATATTCAGGTTTCCACTTTACGAGCATTATTCTCGGGTGTATTTTTGCGTGTGTGTACTTTACAAACTAATTTCTACCGTCGCGTGCGAGCATGCTTAAATAGGTGTAACGGAGTAATTTAAATAAAGTACTTGTCATAATTATTAATGCATAAGCACATGCACATATAGAGTTACACATTTTACACGAATATAAAAAAGATAACAATACAACGGTGAAATAATTATACACCTTTATGAATTACGGAAATATTCGCACGAACGCGGGCAGAAGATATTTTAGATAGATAGGAGTTCAGGGCAAATGAAATGAAAGACATTTGGAAGGAATTTCTCTTCAGAAACCTTAAATACAGATATTAAAGGGATAGAGTATGTAACTGAGCTGAACTGTTTGTTGTCTCCTTTTAGAAATATCACAACAATTTTAAGTTACATATATAAATAAATTTGGTGAGTAAGAAGGATGAGCAAATCAGGCTTTAAATATTTTAGAAGGTGATTTAATATACGCCACTAAAGCTTATCAGAAAAAGTTGTTATTACATTCCATCAACTTCCGATATGCATCCATTGAAAAGGAACGAACCCAGATTTTGAAAAAGACTCATCAGCTGTTGTCATCGCCCATGCTTCTGCAACATATAGCAGGATGGGGGTGGTGAGTGGCTTATAGAGAGAGGCCTTTGTTCGTCGAGAGGACTTTACTTCTCAGGCCATTGAGAAGTTAGTCCGAAGTAGCACCTGTTGGCAAAAGTTATTCTGTATTGAATTTCGAGGCTGACATTGTTGTTGGTGTAGCTGGTTTCAAAATAGACGAATTGTCTAGTTATGGCTGTCAACAGTGACGTGAGAGCCAAGACCCGAGTGCAACAATGGTTTGTTTGATGACAGGAGATACATATTTCGTCTTGGTCTTGTTCACTTCTCAACCCATTTGCTTCGCTGCTTTGCCCAAGCTGAAGAAAGCAAAACTAACGAAGCGGTTGTTGAGGCCAATGATATCAATATCATCAGCATACGCCAGGAGCTGTACACTCGTATAGAAGATTGCACCTTAGGTTGAAGAAGTCACTTAGAAGGAAGGCGCCTTGTCTAAAACCTCGTTTGGTATCGAACGGTTCGGAGAGGTTCTTCCCGATCTTGACGGAGCTTTTGGTATTGCTCAACGTCAGTTTACATAGCTCTATTAGTTTTGCAGAGCTACCAAATTTAAACATCGCGGCATTAAGACAGCAGCTTTTCATGCTGTCAAAACCAGCTTCAAAATCGACGAAGAAATGGTGTGTGGTCGATCCACTTTTCACGGTGCCTTTCCAAGACTTGGAGCATGGTGAATATCTGGTTAGTTGTTGATTTTCCAGCCCTAAATCCACACTGATAAGGTCCAAGCAGATTGTTGACGGTGGGTTTTAATCTTGCATACAGTACGCTCGATAGAACCTTATATGCGATGTTGATGAAGCTTATCCCACGGTAGTTGACGCAGATTATGGGGTCTCCCTTTTTGTGGATTTGGCAAAGCACACATAAATTCCAATCATCGGACATGCTGATGTATGCTCCTTATCAGTTCTTCACCCCCATATTTGAATATCTTGGCCGGCAATCCATCGGCCTCCTCTGCTTTGTTGTTTTTCATACGGGTAATTACTATTCGAACTTTTTCATGGTCGGGAATGTAGTCGAAACAAAACTAAACTCTCAATCGGCTGATATTTCAGATCTGAATTCACAGAGGTCGGCTATGAGATTGTAGTAAATTTGTCTGTATACGAGTATATGCTAACTTCATCTATACAGTTGAGCGATTAGTAAATAGTTTGAAGAAAAAAGGAGAAAATGTGAGTTTATTTTATTTTTTATTTATTAAAGCTACATTTTTTATAAATACCACAGAATCATTATCAGAAGTTAATCTCTAAATTATAAACTTAAATTATTTAACTAATATATAAAGGTATATATTTTTATTTATCTTTTTTTAACTATTGCTTTTATTGTAGAAGAAACAGTCAGCAAAATTTCATATTTAATCACATAAAAAACTCAAAGACGCGATGAACATTAGAGTGATTTCACCGGAAATATTTGTAGATTCTCTTTTTGAGGGTAGTCGACTAAGTCGCCAAATACTCGTACAGTAGACTTCCCAGAAATGGTAACAGGGAAATTTTGTATTAAATGGCGCCGCACTTCCTCATCACTTTCAAAACGATTGCCACAGCTCCGACATTGATCCACAAAAAACTTCGCCAAGTACACTTTTACCTTGTTGCATTCTGACGAGCATTCCGATTCTGGATGAAATTGCGATCCATAAAACGGATATCTAAAAGTGGACAGTTTTGTAGGAATTAAAAATTAATTCACAGTAAGCATGCAATTACCTGCGATGTTCGATAATGGAAGCAAATTCTAAGCCCTTCGCGTCCTCGTTTTTCGCCAATATATGCCACACATCATTGAAACTTTCTGCTGTCTTTATGGAAAATTTTTAAACAAACAGTTAGTGGAAAACAGTTCTACACTTTGGACTATTTTGAGAGCCATAAGGTTTTAAATTGACATGAGTAGAAAAGAAAGTAATTAATTGTAGCTATCATTACCTTAAGGCTTACGCAATACATATGGCGATGGTGACCGAATGGTTTGTTCTTCATAATGCTCTCTACTTCAACAGGTAAATCGGCAAAAAGTCGTGAGTCACGAAAAGCTGTAAGAAATTATTACAAGTTGTGCTTAAAAAATTAAGGTAATTTCGCAAGTTTGAAAAGCCCAATTGCCCGCTAAGATTCGACCTGTTTTTATGATTATTTTTTATGAATTCTTGGCTAAAAACAATACTGAAACGATGCCCAAGTCTCCATCATCGCTAAACATGGTTCTGTGTGGCTTTTTCCTATTTCCAAAAATATAGAGGACCTTTAAATGCAGTCGGAAGTATTTTGACACATGTTCATAATATCAAATGGGGATTGCTTTTAAGGCGACTAAATTAATGAGAACAAATGAGTAAACATTTTTTTTTTTTTAACTCAAATTCTCCTTATGTTTTAAACACATTAAGGGTTTGTCCATTTCTATATATCCTACTTTTTCAAAGGAAAAACCCAAAAACTTCCAATTTAATGGAGAATGTTTATTATCATTCGAAACAACATTCTTCGGCTTTTACCTTTTTAAGACTATCTCTATCAAATATTGGCCGCGGCTACATCTTAGATGGTCCATCCGCTAAATCCAATTTTCGTTGACTCGTTCGAGCATTTCGACTCGTAACTGGCGAATGACACTCGTAATGTTTCGCTAATGAATCGAGACGGAATTTTCCGCATAGACTTTAGACTTATTCAGACAGGAAGAGTCTTACGGTGCGATATCACACGATTTTGATGGCCAATAGACTGACCCAAAATGTGTCGCCGAGATCACGAACTTCAATTTCACGCATCAAATAGTCGGTTATAATGGCACGATTGACGGTTACGTTCATCATTTTTGAAGAAATATGGACCTATTTTTCACCGGCCCACAAACAACACCCAACCGTTGATTTTTCTTCGTCCCAAATGCGGCAATTTTGCTTGTTTACATTCCCATTGAGCCGGAAATGGGCCTTATCGCTGAACAAAATTTGGCTCGAAAACGTCGGATCTTCTTGGAACTTTTCAAGAGTCCAAGTGTCGCTTGGGAAAGTCTTGAGGCTTCAGTTCATACCCCATCTATATCTTCTACGTTTTCAATTTAAGATTTTGATGTAAAACGCGCCAAGACGTTCCATACGTTAGTGCGAGTTGCTGCGAACGGCGCCGTATCGACTTTCCATGGTCTTCTTGTACACTATCAGCTACGGCCGCTATATTTTCTTCGCGACGTGCTGGACGTGGTCTATTCTATCAATACATTTTTACACGCAACACTTTTTCCACTCTAATCAAGGTATCTCCAAAACATGTGTTCGCCTATACAGGTATCGGAAAACGATGTCTTCTTAATCAATTTTTTCTCGTACGGGAATAAAATGAAGTCATTAGGTGACGAGTCAAGACTTTACGGTGGATTACTCATCAAATCGACTTTTCAAGTGTTCAAAAATGCAGTTATTTCAATCGATGTGTGAAAACTCGCATTGTCTTGTGGAAAAGCTCATACTTATAAATCCACGGTTCATCTCCTGTCATATTTTTTTGCCGCATTTTTTTTTAAACATTTCCCTCGACCAATCACACGGAAGTCTTCTTTTAATGATCAACAAATTGTGTGAGTATTCATGTAAAATTTTTTTTATATAATCAAATGTTAATTTATGCTAGTCCCGCTAATGTCTATAGTCACATAAAGATCTTGCAATATCAGTTTACACACAGCATCAACAGCCTTGGAAACAAGAACTGGTTTTGGACGACATTCACGAAATTCGTGTTGAACTGATCTACGAACCCAATTGTATTCACTATACCATCGATAAACACTGGTCTTGAAGGGGGCTTTATTTGCAAATACTAAATTAAGTTCATCGAAGCACTGTTGCTGAGATAACCTACGCCGAAAGTTTTGAAAAAACCGCGCAAAAGTGTTCGCGATTTAATTCCATATTTTGGCTGAGATGAAAATTTTAAGTAACTGTAAACAACGCAAATAGCGCTCGTATTTCAAAACGTTTTGAGTATGTGACAAAAATGTCAAACTTTACGACAAAGTTGTGAGTCGCCAGATTGCAATACTTGAGTTCTCAAATCGCAAAATATAAAAGGCAACCTACGTAATGTTTATAGATTATATACATACATATGTGGCTTTTACTTCAAGTTTTAATGTGCCGTTCTATAAATATGCACTGATTATAACTGATTAAAATCACCTGGTAAAAAGTCCACTGATAAAAAGCAATTCATGAACTCGCATTTGTCGCGCACATCAGTGCCGTAAGGTGCATCCGCCAAATGGGTTGTGTAGAGTACTAAAAGCTGAAAGCCTAGACATGTTCCCCAAATCGGTAGATTAATACCTTTCTTATGCAATTTCTGAGCTATCCGTATAATATTCATAGTGGCAGTAACACAATGATTTGTTAAATCCAAGCGAGCAGGATCGTGTTCATTGACAAATACCGCACCACCAGGCAGAAGAACGCTGCGTAAGAAAAATCTTTATTTAGTATTTAAATCGATAAAAACATAGATTTCTGTAAGTAAACCCAAATTTTCCGTAAAGTGTGGAAATAATATGAATCTAGTTCCGTGAATTCGTCACTTACCCATTTATTTTGCTTAATATGTGCTCATAATAGTCGGCAGTTCTATTGATCCTTTTTTAGCACGTAAATTTGTATAGCAGTTTATGAACGAGGAGTAAAATAAAAAAAAATATTTATAGTTCTTTCAATAAAATTTTTAAAAACATGACATACCAAATAGGCACAACACCAGCTCCCGCATCTTCCAGATATTTGACATTCTTTTCATCAATGTAACTGCAAACGTCGGGGCTCATACTATCCTTACGATCAATACACAGCAGACCAATAAGAGGCTTATTCATAATGTTGTTAAATGTATTTAAATCTATATTCGTATAAACCTGAAAAAAATTAAAACAAATACTCGCAAATGTCGAATGATTTTATTTTAATTGTATGCATATACATATGTATGTATATGTCAATCAATAGCCGATATCATTTCATACTATGTGTGTATGATACAAGTGGGTGCACGTGAAAGTATGGAGAAAAAACTTCAATTGTAAAAAACTGAGTGTGATCATCCCTTCTCACTTTTTGATTGTCCATATCTCTTCAACTAGTAAAGCTTTACCACCCTAACTTAGTGAATACATTCAGTCCTATCGTAAACTTCCGAAGAACGTCATTCGCTATGGCAAAGTTCATAAATTTTTTTGGTGAACTTCATATGAAAAAAAATTCCATAATCGATAATTTTCCCTAATCGTAAATGAATTTGATTTCATGAAATTTTTTCACAAAAATGTCAATTTACTTTATAAACTTCTGTTTTCGAAATAGTTTACCACAAATTTCATCAAATAAAAGAAGTTTGCAAAAATATAAGCCAAAAACTTCGTTATTTTAATTTCCACAGTAATTTTAGGGTTATGTGAAACGTTGTGAACACAAAAGTTTTCAATTTTTTTAACATTTTTTTATTAATTTTGAAATTCTTAGTTCATTTTTCAAGGTAATCATCCTTGGACCCAATACACTTGTGTCAACATTTTTTCCAATCCTCGGAGCATTTATTAAAGTCAATTTTCGGAATAGCCCTCTAAACCGATTCACGTTTAATGTCTTCAATTTACTCAAAACCGAATAGCCAGAAGTCACGCGTAGCTAAATCAGGCGATGGCCGTCCTGAACGTTCTCGACCCTCTTTAAATAACTTGTACTAATCAAAAACGCTTGCTCATGACATACAGAAATTTGATTCCGCACACAAAATTTAATGGAACTTCTTTGCTAAATAATTTCATTCATCGTAAATATCGCCGAATACACTTTATGTACTGCCGAAATAATATCGTATACTCAGCACAAATGATTCATTGATGTGACATTTGGCACAGATGTCACTAACACTCATACCAATTTAGAAAAGAAATATCTCGAAGAATGGGTTTTCGCGTGAAAATAAAATTGAAAAGTCTTACTACTTTTTGCTCACAGTAGTATAACTGTGCTATACAATATTTTATAAATGACACGTAGTTTTGTCGTAAAATGGAGAGGATACGTTTCTAACCCTGAAAAATTAACGCACTCTTCCCCTTCCTCTTACTGACCTAAAAACTACCGTAAATTATTTTTCCTCTCATTTTTTTATTGTGTGTGAGCGATTCTTCTCAACGTTGCTATGCAGCATACACATGTATACATATATACATTAGGGTGTGCATAAAGAATCAACTTTCCACTTGACGTCAACAATATGTTAAATTTGTGCTATACATTATAAGGTAACTAAGTCATATGATCAAATCATATAATATATTAATTTATATAAAATTTTTGCATAACATATTATTAATTTTGTATATATCTAACGTTAACATTGCAATAAAAGACACTTGTTATATACATACATATAAACTAACATACATATATGTATATACATTCACATACATAAACATATGTATATAATAGCAAACGAAATTAAATGGAAAGTCAAAAAAAATGCGCTGATTCGCTGCAAAGTGTTTTCTCGAAGGTCAAGAATATGTAAACAACAATTTCGTTGCCAAATTCTAAGATAAATAAAATATATGGTATATATGTACATAGAATACAGAAACACTTTTCACGTTCACACAGATACAGATGTTTAAGCGAACTTACTAAAGTGCAGTTGAATGCAGGTCTTATTCACTTGTTCTTCTACGCGAGACTAAAACAAATCAAGAACTTCAAATCGTCTAGATGCCGTGCATTATAAAAATTGGCGCCAAATTCAAGCACACGTGCATAAAATACATACATACTTATGGATAAAAGTGCATGCCGACGAAGCCACTAACAGCGGTCATCATTTCACTATTACAACGCCCGTTATCGTGTTGAGCGCAGCTCTCTAATCGAAATGTGCATGATAGGCGCACAATTGCAATAAGCGACGTCATATACATATGTAAACAAAAATAAGAAGAAGCAGCTTAGAGAAACTGTGAAACATGCAATCACTTTCATAATTTTTGAAAATAGACTTAATAATTAAAAAATTTGAATGAAACGAGTATAATTGAGGGGAAACAAAGCAAACGGAAGCAAAATGTTAGGCAGCTCTCATCTGTTTACGTTTTGCTAAGCAAAAATCGCCATTTTTATTAAAGAGAAGACCGGAAAGCAAAGTGTTAATTCTAACATGCCATATGCTTTCTTCGCTTCGTTGTTAATGGATACATGGAAATCGGTGCTACCAAGTTTCTTTTACCGTTTTAAAACAACTTTTATTATTGTGAATGGTTCAAATCTGAAATAACTGTCAAAATAGCAAATACAAAACGTCTTATACCTGAGACAGACATGTAGTAACAATACCATATATGGTACAAATACCACTTGTGTGTCACCAAATACCAGCAAAATACCATATGAGCAATGTAGTATTTTGCTGGTAACAATACTGCGATGTTTCATTTTGGTATTTGTATAAACACAGCTAAAAAAAGGTAAAAAACTTTGCTGAAAGCTTTTACACAAAAGCTCTTCGAAATATTCTCTCAAAATTACTTAAAAAATTAATTAATGAAATGGAAAACAAAAAATGTTTCACAATTTTTTTCCGAAAAAGCAGGAAATGCCTCATTTAATATGAGGATTTTAGAGAGACTTTAACCAAATCGCTTTTTTGCGATGAAAATATATTAACTTAAGAGTATTTTAAATAATTGCTCTTTTTTTTTAATATCACACAACCACATATTTATTGTTTACATTTTTTTTTTAATATTTAATGCCTATGAAACAAAGGTAGTATTTCAGTTTACTACATTACCATGTGTGTCACCAACGTAGTAAACAGAATACCATGATACCTTTGGTATTGTTACTACTACATGTCTGTCTCGGGTATTATATAGCAAAAAAATCTGTACTGCATGATTTTAATTGCCTACACAATGATTCAAATATAGAAAGTTGTGTTGATACGGAGCGTGCTTCAGCTTACAAAATATGTGTTTGTATCCATAATGTCAAAATCAGTTGTCTTTTGTTTTTCTCATGAATTTTCGGTTTACATTTTTTTGATATATTTTTGTTTGATGTGCAAACTATTCGGTTTCACTTATCACTTAAAAACGCATTTTGATTGGTTGAAGTCTTTGAAATTTTTGTTTCTTTGGCTATCGACACAACCTTATATAATTTAGTTATGGCTTAGACTTGATTTAAGAAGCATCTCGCAGCCAAGGAGATAATAAATATTGTTTGGCTCGTAAAGATATAAAAACAAGAAAAAACGTTAACTTCGGCTGCACCGAAGCTAATATACCCTTCACAGGTGCATTTCTTTTAATAACTATGTGTCCAGTTTGTATGTATTGTAGTATATGGTTTGTAGTATTTTATAGTAATCCGATCTAAACAATTTTTCGGGAGATTATGTTATTACCTTAAGCAGTAATCCATGTCAAATTTCGTGAAGATACCACGTCAAATGCAAAAGTTTTCCGTACAAGCCCTTGATTCCGATGCTATAGTTATCCGATCTGAACAATTTCTTTCGATATTACATTATTTCTATAAACAATAACTCATACCGAATCTCGTGAAGATATATCGTTAAATGAAGAAGTTTCCCATTCAAGCATTTGTCCGATCGTTCGGTTTGTATGACAACTATATGCTATAGTGAGCCGATCTGAACAATTTCTTCGGAGATTATATTGTTGCCTTAAAAAATAACCTGCTCCAACTTTTGTGAAAATACATTGTGAAATGTGAAAGTTTTCCATACAAGAACTTGTCACCGCTTTTTCACTAAAAGGTTGCTTAAGGCTTTTATGTGCAAATTAAATTTACAAGGACCCACTGAATAGAGAATAAATAGATAGGAAAGTGATGTACATGAATGGTATAGTGTTCAATAAAAGAGTTTATATAAAAGTGTTTATATAAAAGTTTGACATATCGCTTTCATAACCGGACAAATTTCATGAACACAACTTGTTCATTAATATTTTCATGCAAACCAAATTCCTATAAGCGGACACTGCAATAACCGGAAATGGACATAATTTTGCTATTTTGTTGTCCTGTGGCTTCGAAGTTAAATTTTTTGCTCAGCCCTGCTTTAGTTTACATTACACTAGTTTACAGTATTGAACTTTTTGTCTGTTGCCGCGAATTCTGAAGATTGTTCACTTATTACTTGTTTTTGTCAAATCTACCTCAAAAATTTTTGAGCAGCTCGAGTTACTTTGTTTTTGATTTTTATCATTTAAGCATATATATTAATCGAAAACAGACGTATTTTACTATGTTAAGATTAGTTTCTCAAGTTTTTGCGTCATGAGGTAGTTCAAGAAGACGTTGTTTAAATAAATCAGATCATTTCTGCTACATATGCGGAGAATATGTGTTTACAAATTGTAGAAAAGTTATATCAGAGTTGGTGAAAAATACCTATTTTGAGTATTTTGGGGTGCTCTTGGATAAAAATAAGAATTATTGGGCTCCCAATTGTATTTGTAAATCTTGTGCGGAATATTTAAGATTATGGAAAAGTGGTAAAAGAAGTGCCTTTAAATTTGGAACACCGACTATTTGGCGAGAACCACGAAATCATCTCGTAGACTGTTATTTTTGTAGTGTGAACATAGACGGTTAAAACACTAAAAGTCGAGCTAAATGGCAGTACCCAAGTACTACTTGTGTTCAACGTGCAGTGCAGCGTTCACCTAACTCTTCAGAGCCTAAAAATATATATGAACCATTAGAGCAAGACATTGAAGGACCAAGCTCATCACAAAATGATGCTGATTTTGACGGTATGTCTAATGAGCCAAAACGCTTTTCCCAAAATGAGTTGAATGATCTTGTAAGAGATTTAAATCTTTCTAAACAAGCTTCAGAATTGTTAGCATCAAGACTAAAAGAAAAAAACTTCTATCCTCGGATACTAAAATAAGTTTTTATCGTGAAAGAGATGCAGAATTACGGCGTTATTTTTCCGAAGAAAACGGCATCACCTTTTGTTCAGATATCAAAAACTTGTTGATAAAAATGGGCTTGAAGCGATACGAACCAACCGACTGGCGTTCATTCATTGACAGCTCAAAACGTAGCCTTAAATGTATTCTATTACATAATGGAAATAAATACGCTGGGGAACCTATTGTCCGCAGTACAAAGTTAAAGGAGGAATATTGTAACATTTCGCTAGTCTTGAACAAAATAAAATACAATGACCATGAGTTGCAAATTTGTGTCGATTTCAAAATGGTCAACATTCTTCTCGGTCAACAAAGTGTTTATACCAAGTTTCCCTGTTTTATATGTCGTTGGGGCAGTAGAGCTAAACAAGAGCATTGGGTGAGAAAAAACTGGCCCTTGAGAGAAAAAATGGAGCCTGGAAAGCACAATATAGTCCACAATTCTTTAGTAGCTCGTAACAAAATTACCCTTCCACCATTACATATAAAACTGGGCATCATGAAAAAGTTTGCAAAATCACTAGATAAAGATGGGAACTGCTTTTCTTACATTTGCCAAAAATTTCCTCAGCTCACTATGGAAAAGATTAAAGCCGGAATTTTTGATGGCCCCCAAGTTAAACAACTTACGAAAGATACTCAAGTTAGAAATTCTAGGACTGAGTTGGAACTAAAGGCTTGAACAGCAATTGTGTCTGTGATGCAGAATTTTCTCGGAAATAAAAAATCTGAAAATTATATTGAATTTGTAGAAGACCTTCTGCTACAATTAAAAAATATGGGATGCAATGTGAGTATAAAACGCCACTTCCTCCATAGTCACCTAGAGAGGTTTCCGGAAAATTTAGGAGATATGAGCGAAGAGCAGGGAGAGCGTATGCATCAAGACTTACGCGTCATGGAAGAGCGCTATCAGGGTTTCTGGGAAGCAAATATGATGTCTGACTATTGTTGGTCTCTAATTCATCATTTTCCAAAGTCTACACATCGGAGAAGAGCTCTAAAACGAAGTTTTTTAGAACTTAATGATTAATTATATTTCCTAATAAAATTTTTCTTAATAAATTCATGTTTTTTTCTGTGTAATACCAACATAGCTGAAACTCTGAAACTAGAGCTGATAAAAATATTTAAATTATATTTTTTGAAATAGCATATTATATGTAGTCAGCAACAGCTAAAATTTCTTCGGCAACAAATGTACTGTAAACTAAACACAGCTAAAAAAGGTAAAAAACTTTGCTGAAAGAGGGCTCTTATATTAATAGTATGACGTTTGCGTTTTCTAAATTAACAGTTACTGATGCATTGCTATCTTATTTCCATGACAATTCGGTTCAAAGCAGTCGAAACGGGCCCGACATTTTTTCTGGCCGAGAAATCTCAATTCGGCAACATTCGACAAATAAATTTCGAAAGAATGTGCCACTACAACTAACTTAAACAATATATTGGGTAGTCCAAAAAGTCTCTTCGTATTTCTAATCAAACTTCAACTTATTTTTTTTATTTATACTAATAATTAAACATTTTGGTCGACCACTTTTTGCCATATTTCCGCTAGAGGCATTTTTCCATCAGAGTAAAACTTTCATCAGTGTAAATCGAAATTTCGAAATTACTGAGCGGAAGGCTGCGAACCATTGTTGTGCTGTACGAACTGATACAACATCGTCTCCGTAAATATCACAAGTTTCATTGGTGGCTTGCGTGGCATTCTTCCCTTTTTTATAACAAAAAAAATCAAAATATGTATAGCTAATTTCTTCATTATTTTCACATATTTTTGAACAGCTATAACTTTTTTTCAACTTCCCCGAATTTAATTTTTTTTAGTTAAATGAAGCTTAAAATCTCACCTTACCAACACTATATGATGTGGCACAATGTGATTGGCAGCACTGAAGATATGCGAGTGCAACGACATCTTTTGACAAAATACGAAAAGACTTTTTCGACTACCCAATATATTCGGAATACAATATTCGTATACTGTTAAGTAGTTGTAGAGACTGTACCAAATCATCAATAATCTGTAACGTTCGCCATATGGCTGTGGGTGATGGGCTTCGTTGTTCGTATTTTGCGGTGTGTACGAAACAATCCACCCAAATTATACACTTAATAAATTTTATGTGTGATCTATTTTCTTGATATATTATTTATGTAAGCTTGTTGTAAAATTAAATTCCGTTACATATGATTTCAGAATATGAACAAGAAATACTAAACTTCGTAACTCTAATCGTAAAAATATCGATAAAAGTTTATCGATGTCTAATGTTAACATTCAAACAGTCCAGCAGGCAAGGGATATGACCCGATTCAACTCAATTTACTCTTGTATTCTTAATTCAGAGTTTAAAGTTTTCTTCTTATCTTTTACTTATCTTACTCTGAAGATGCAATTCTTGTGGAAAAACTACCCGAGATTTGCAAATAAAACGCAAAATATTTAATTATTCATAAATATTCTGCATTCTTCTGCCTTCAAAGTTATCCCCACCAGATGTAATACACTTTTGCCAACGGTTTTTCCGGTCCTCTAAACACTTTTCATAAGCACTTTTTGAGATGGATTTTTGTTTTATATCTTCGATCGACTGAAAACGGGTTCCACAGAGCGACAATTTCAGTTTGAGGAACAAGAAAAAATCATCCATGAATAGTTCTTCCACAATTTCGGCCGTTTTCGACGAATATTCTCACGCAAACGCCTCGATGCGGCCAAATAGAACTGCTTATTGACCGTTCGACCCTCCGGAACGAATTTATGATCCACCAAATCACGAATATGGAAAAAAACAAATTTATTTTCCCCTGCATTCTGCTGATTTTTGAGTTGCTTGCATGTCAAACTCATAAGCCTATGTCTAATAGGCAGTTATAATGCTCGCTAATGCTAATGAAATTGGAATCAGAATTCACACGAACAAGCAGGTCCGAAGTGACCTGTTTACGGTACTTTTTTGAAAAAAATGCAGCTTTATCGAAACGAATCATATATATATGTATATATATACTCAAAATATCCCCCAAAATCATTCGAACGGAATCGCGAGAGATGTGGATCAGTCTTGCCATCTCTCTAACACTTGTCTGACGACCACCACAATCTTCGGTTTTTTAATATTTTCATCAGATGAAGAGGTCGAAGGTCGTCCAAAACAAGGCATGTCTTCAACGATCTCTCGACCGTCTTTGAAGGCTTTGTACCACTTGTAGATTTGTGTTTTTGATAAAACTGAATCACCGTAAGCCTGCTTCAACATTTGCAACGATTCCGCAGACGAAATTTAGTAGGAAATAATTTGAGACAAATTCTTTGTTCGACATTTTAATCCATTGGAAAAATCGCAATGCACTACTAAGGTGTACCGACTTAAACAGCTGCTGTAAATAAACTAGTTGACAGATCGCGCTCATATTTGGGATATGTAGTAATTGAGGAGAGTCCGACCAACTTAGCAAAATAAATTTTTTTGAAAAATCATTTACACGACGAATATAATTACAATTTCCGTGTGCGTTTTTGTCACAATTTATAATATCCCGTTAACTTTAATTATAATACTTACGATTAAGGAATAATGTTTGATTATTCTGTTTGCTGCACAGTTTAAATTTTTTATTTATTTATTATAATTTTTATTACTTTACTTTTTGTACTGATAATGCTATTGATGATTTGCCACTGAACATATAAAGCGCAGAAGCATCGTTCACAATAATTGCTGTTAGGGGAAAGTTATTTTTGTGGAGCGTTCTATTTTGCTTAGCGGTAAAAATTGTGTATTATTCCATCCAAATTTATAAAATTATGTTTTGTTGGTGTATATTTGTATTTATGTAATTTACTAGCTAAAGCAGGAGACACCTCTTAGTAAGAATCTGTTATGTTACGCTTACTTTTAGATGTGAAAAATTAAATAAGGAAATATTATTAAATTATGCCAGCAGTGAATTTTCGTCCTTTAATGCCTCTTTGCTTTTAATTGATTTTGCGTGTGTGATTCACACACACACACTTGAAGCTGCTTTTATTGGAAAATCTATGTAGGAACTTTAGGGAGCAGTTGATAGCAGTAATAATGAATCTATAAAGCGAGCGAGTAGCATCACGCATATCGGCCCTCATGGCCGAATAGCCTTAAAACGCGATAGATGTTATGACGTCATACACGCCTCCAAGCGCACAAAATAAAAAGCGTAATTAGCGCCAGCAAACAATGCGTTAGTATGGCGCCGGCCGTAGAGGCTGCGCCGGCGCTGCGTGTTGAGGCGGCAATGCTTGCTTCGAACAAATACTGTTGTACGAAAGCGGAACCCAGAGCGCCCGTATACACCGGTTGGTAATTATAGATGAGTTCATCGGTTTCCTCGGTGCGATTTGCGAAATTGTTGCGATTCTTGCGCGCCTCATTCACAAAGAAGTCTGCGAAATATTGCGAGCCGATAACCGCTTGTGAGGTGTGCGTAATATTTCGATTCGGTATGAATTCGTAAAGTACTTTCTCAGGATGGAATTGCACGCCATAAAATGGATATCTGCAATAAATTAAATTATAAGTGTATTGCAGCAATGTATAAGAATAATTTACAAGGTTGTTCAAATACATGTTTCTTAAAAAAAAAACAACATTTGCACAAAAATTAGTTTGAATTTTTTATCGAAGGCAGCAATATCATCCCCGATTTTGAGACCCAGCATTCTTTATAGGATAATATTCGAACGTAAGGACCAGGTCCAGGACGCAGTGAAGAAAATATAGCAGTCGAGGCTGAGAGTAAGTATATACCACGACCGTGGAGATTCGATTCGGCGCTGTTCGCAGCAACTCGGACTGACATATGGAACGACTTAGCACATTTTACGTCGACATCTTAAATTGAAAGCGTACAAAATACGGCTTGTACAAGAACTGAAGCCGCCCGACCCGATCTTGAAAAGTTTTGAGAAGATCCGACGTTTTCGAGTCAAATTTTGTTCAGCTCCTCATCGCATTTTTGGCTCAATAGGTATGTAAGCAAGCACAATTACCTCATTTGGCACGAAGAGCCACTTGAAGAGATTCAAAGCCTGCCTTTTCATCCAAAACATACAACGGTTTGGTGTGGTTTGTGGACCAGCGGAATCAAATGTCCATTATCTTCAAAAAGATGCAGGCGAGAACGTAATCGTCTATAGCGACCTTTTTCGCGCCATGATAACCGACTATTTGATGCCTGAATTTGAAGCCCGTGATCTCGGCGACATTTGGTTTTAACAAAATGGCGTCACTTCCTACACATCGCATCAATTAATGGATTTATTGAGACAAAACTTCGGTGAACAGTTGATTTCAGGTTTTGGCCGATCGATTGGCCACAAAGACCCTGTGATATCATACCGTTGGACTTTTTCCTTTGGGGATATATAAAATATAAAGTCTATGCGAACAATCCCGCTTCGGTTCATGACTTGGAATAAAAAATAACGCGTGTCTTTCGCCAGTTACCAGTCGAAATGCTCGGACGAGTCATCGAAAATTGGACTCAACGGATGGACCATCTGAGACGTAGTCGCAGCCATATATGAAAGAGATAATCTTCACAAAATAATTGCTGAAAATTTTTTTTTTTCGAATGACAATAAACATTCCTCATTAAATTTGTAGTTTCTATGTTTTTCTTAAAAAAAATAAAAGTAGGGAACCTCGAAATGGATCACCCTTTACAACTAAAAAACTTGTATTCGAACAACCTTTATGCGCAACTTCACATACTTGACATGCTCGACGGTCGATATGAATTCCGCGCCATTCCAGTCGTGATTTACGCTCAGCACATTCCACGAATTGTTTAGGCCGTGGTCCGCAAAAGTCTAAAAATAGAGCAAATAAAACGTTGCATAATCGTATAAATTTAGCTAAGTACCAAAAATAAATGTGCATAAAGCCTTACAATTAAATTACCTTTGGTATAAAATGGCAAATGGTTTCTAAAAATATACGAAACAATTTAATTAAATCCCTAAGCTTACAGCCAATACTACGAGTTTCCGCGCCATGCTTTGACTAAACATAAAATGTGCACAAATACAAATACAATTGACATTTGTGCGTAAAGTGGTGCTAGGTTTTTATACAATCAAAATTAGAAGAGAGATTGCGCATTTAAAAAGTAGATTCATAATAAATGTGCTCTTAATAGAAGGCAAAGCGATATTTGACAGTAGTGCTAGTACGAGAGGACTGCAGTGTAATCGGAGTGCAGTTTAATCGGTTTAATGAATTGGCAAATATTGACTTTGATGTGAGTTTTATAGGACTGGCACTATAAGTTGCTCGCCTTTGGTCAAACTGTGAACCTTTACTGTCAACACTTGGACCCTCTGAAGGACGCAATCGCTCAGAAACGGCTAGCTGGATGATAGAATGGAAATTGTGTTCCGTCTGGAAAAAGTCAGGCTACACATCGATATTAACTCGCCAGAAGCTCCGGAAGTCGTATATTGCCACCAAGTGATTACGATCTGTTCCAGTCTATGGTGAATGAATAGCGAAAATTTCGGTTTAGAGAACACTTTTGATAATCGACTGTCCCAGTTTTTGCTATGGAGACATGGGTTTGTACGATAGTGGCAACGTGGTGACGAATTTACCTTACAAATAGCAAGAAGCTGATGAACAAAATAAAATAAAGCCTGCAATTTAATGCTAAAGTATCGGTTATCTTTTTACTATGTCTTATATATCAGTAACAAATCGACGAACTTTGTTGTGCTCATTTTTGAATTTCTAGACTACTGCACAATTTTAAATTCCATTAGATCTCTTCATAGACCACACAATGCATAAATAAAGCTTGAATGAAGATATAGAAAGGGAACTTAGCATAGTCATCGAACAATTTTCGAGAAAAAGGACGCGAATGAGTTCATCCAAACCATCAAGCACGTCGGTGAATGGACCCAAAACGATTTGGCCAGCAATCCAATCACTAGAAAATTGTTTTCTGCGTTGAAGTTGCCTTTCGATTTTGAAACAAAATTATCGCATTTGGATTGTAATACCCAAGCCGTTTTTGAGACGGTGTGACATCCTCAAAAAGTCACTGCTTTGTGTGCTATATGAACAAAGGTAATTATTAATCCATATTTCTTCAAAAATGAAGCCATCCCCTACACCATACAGCCAACGAAAAAATCAATTTATTGAAGGAAACTTTTGGTGAGCGCATTATCTCGCGCCGTCGATCCATAGTTAGGCCTCCAAAAGCGTGCGATAAAAAATAATTGAGGGTTTCCACTGCGGCCTATGGTTTATTGTGCCTTCTTTTATACCATATATGGTCACAAAGGTCCAGCACTCTGAATAATTCCAAGTGCTTAGTGGGCACGATTGAGGTATTGTGATCCCTCTCCACGTAGATGGATCCTAAGGTCTATCTAGAACCTGATGTTTTGGAGTTTTCTGTTCCATGTCGCAAAAGGCAGTTTGCGCAAGAAACTATGCCCATGTTGGACAAGTGTTTTTTGAGCCTACAGTCTCCAGTATAGACCGCGACAAAGAGACGGAATTTGTCTCAGGGGAGCTTGACCTTGCTATGTTGTAACCTCGTAGTAGCAACTTGCCACTCTCTCCTCTATGCGGAGCAACTTTTTTATGGTGAGGGTACCCAGCGCAATGCATGGTTCTGGCCCCTTCAGGGCTAGTTCATCGGCCAGCTCATTGCCGACTACCCCTTTATGCCCCGGCACCGAAACCAGGTGTACACGGTTGCAAACTGATAAACGGTTCAACTTTCCTATACACACCTCCGCTAATAGCGATTCGACTTCAAAGCTGAGATCGCTTTTAGTGCCCCTTGACGATCGCTGAGTATAGCGATAGTGTGATTTGAGACTGCTAAACTATTTTTGGTGAGATTATGTGAAGTCGCTTGTCTCGGTAGAAAACCCCTTGGTGTCCATCGTACCTTGCTGCAAAAAATTCGAAAATTGGGCCTTTCGAGTGGGATTTGTTCAGCCTCTTGCCCGAAATCATTTCAAAAACATAATGAAAACATTTGATGTTTTTTATTTAATACAATTTCCCAGAATTTGTATTTTCTTGTCACCTACATTTTTTTCTTAGGATATCTCTTGCTTAGAAAAATAATTAAATTGTCATCAAACTCAAGCTTTTTTTAAAGCTGTAGTTTATGCAGGCCTAACATACAATTAACCGTTACTTTAATCATATTTTTTTCCAACTCATTCGCACCAACAACGCTCTACAGTGCGTATACGTTACATTTAAAATTTTTTGACACAAATTTACAAAAAGTACAATATGAAGTATGTACATATGTATGTCGAAAGTAACTTCTCCATTATAACAATTAAAGTGGATTATTAGTTGAATGCCCAGTTCGTCGTTGATAAAGTATCCTTTTATTAGCCACTTAGTTTGGTTGATAGTGACCAACAAGATTAATTATGAATTATACAAAAACCACCAACATGCATGCACCCATTATACATACATACATAGAAATACATAATCTTAAATACGTACCTCCTTCGTAAAGCAGAATATGTGAAAATTCACTGTAACGTTGTATGTGCTAAATATCTGCACCACTTCATCGCTAGCTGGAGCAAAGAGTCTGCTCTCCTTGTAACCCTTCTCGAACTCCAATGGCAGTGCTTGTGCCGACGACGAACAATCGGTGCGCAAATCTGTGGCGTTGGCCGACAAATAGACCAGCAACTCATATCCTAAACAAGTACCCCAAATAGGCATGTAAGTGCCGCGTTTGTTCATTTTGATGGCGATGTCGTATAAGTGTTGGCCAGCGTCGGCATAGCCGTGAGATTGGTTGAAGTATGTCGCACCGCCCGGCATTAATACACTGTTCAGTGTAAGTACGATGAAAGGAGGATTTGAAATGGAGAGAAGGATACATACATATATCACATTCAAATGTAGGATTGAGACATTTAGACAAAATCACTTACCCATTTATTTTGGACATGATATCCTCGTAATACTCTCTTTCACGATCAATCCTGCAATAACAAAAATATAAATTAGAATATTCAACGAAGTAGAATAATAAATATATATAACTAGAGGACCCGTCCACACTTCACTGTGGCTGATACATAGATAATACTACTACTACCATCTATATGATTTCTAGTAGTTGGATTATAACTTTCTCAAAATTGCGTTTTTCAAACCCCATATGGTATCTCAAAAATGGATTGACCGAATAACTTGAAATTTGTAAGGAAAACTCAGCACATATAAATGCAGGGAATGATCTATTGTCAATCGAAAATTCCCAAAATTCGATTTTTTTCTCTAATTTATTTGTTTCTGTTATGCCAAGCAGCCGGAATCGTGGAGGAGTTATCCAACTTTTTAACCAAAATAATTTTTCAAAAGTGAAAAGAAAAAAATAGAACATATTACAACAGTTATTGTATATGGGCAGTCAATTATAAAAATTACGTTCGATATACAAAAGTAGTAAGGAACTATTGATTTTCGGAAAAAGCAAAAGAACAGCTGGTACGATGAGGAGTGCCGTGTCACAGTGAAGAGAAAACAGACGTTACAAACGATCACAACACGTACGGGATGGAATAGATACCGAAATTGAAAAGGGAAGCGAGACGCTGAAGGTTTCAAGACCGGAGCATATTTGGTAGAACCTAAGACGTGATCTAGTGAATGATGACCGGAGCATACTTAAATTATGGAGGGAACACTGAGTGAAAATGGAGCAGATGTTCCATTACCCGACCATGGGGAAGTTCGAATAGCAATTAGCCTTCTGAAAAGCAACAAAGCAGCGGGGGCCAACGGATTACCGGCGGAGAACTGATAAGGAGCATGTGTCAGCTTCTTTGTAGAATTTGGTCGAAGGAAAGCCTGCCCGACGATGGAAATTTTATTATGTCCTTCCACAACCCACAATCTAGAAAAAGGGGAAAGCCACAATCTGCGTCAATTGCCGTGGGATAAGCCTCCTTAATCTTATCGAGCTTAGTGTGTGAAAGATGAAAGCCTAAAGTCAACGAAATGATTGGACCTTATCAGTGTGACTGCAGGCCTGGACAATCAACAACTGACCAGATATTCACCATGCGCCAAATCTTGGAAAAGGTCCGTGAAAAGACACACACCACCTCTTCCTCGATTTTAAATCTACTTTTGACTGCACGAAGAGGAGCTGCCTTTATGTCGATACATATGTCTGAATTTGGTATTCCCGAAAAACTAATATCATTGTGTAAACTGGCGTTGAGCAATACCAAAAGCTTCATCAGAATCGGGAAAACCGATTCCCTTTCGCGCAACTGTGCAACTTCTTAAATCTATTGCTGGCGAAAATAATAAGAGCTGCAGAACTAAATAGAGAAAGTACCATCTTCTACAAAAGAGTACAGCTGTTGGCAAGCACCGATGATATTGATATTATTGGCCTCAACAACCGCGCCGTTAGTTCTGCTTTCTCCAGAATGGATTAGGAAAATAAGTCCGGTGTGAACGAGAGCAAGACGAAATATCTCCTGCCATCAAACTCGCGACTAGGCTCCCACGTCACTCTTGACGGTCATAACTTCGAGGTCGTCAATAATTTCGCCTATCTTGGAACTAGCATTACCATCAACAACAACGTCAGCCTTGAAATCTATCGCAGAATAACTTTTGCCAACAGGTGCTAATTCGGACTGAGAAATAAAGTCCTCTCGCGACGAACAAAAACCAAACTCTATAAGTCACTCATAATTCCCTATTATGTATGGTACAGAAGCGTGAACGAAGACAACATCTGATGAGTCGACGATACGAGTTTTCGAGAGAAAAGTTCTGCGGAAGATTTATGGTTGGCCATGACGAATAGCGAGTTCAATGGAACGATGAGCTTTATGAGATATACGATGACATTGTCATAGTTCAGCGAATAAAAAGACAGCGGCTACGTTGGCTAGATCTTGTCGTCCGAATGGACGTATACGCTCCACCTCTGAAGGTATTCGACGCAGTACCCACCGGGGGAAGCAGCGGAAAAGGAAGACCTCCACTGCATTAGAAAGACAAGGTGGAAAAGGACCTGGCTTCACTTGGAATCTCCCATTTGCACCAAACAGGGAAAAGAAGGAACGACTGGCGCGTTGTAAGCTCAGCTATAACCGCGTAAGCGGTGTCTACGCCTATAAAGACGAAGCTTACGGAAACAAAAATGAATTTGTTCAATGTTGCAATTTGCGAATTTTTTCAAGATGGCATTTACGCTGTGCAGAATACTCTAAACAGATGCCATGTGCTCATGCATTTCTTATTCTCTTTGCATATTCTCTTAATATTGATCAAAAGAGGAATAACCGCTAAGTAATTTATGCCAATATAATAAATTAGCGCAGTGCTTCTGTGGTCTTGAAAAATGCAAATAACTAATGAGTTTGGTAATGTGTGCATTAGCTTTTATTTGCACATATGCATTTATATATTTATATATATATATGTGTATATACATATGTATATGTGTATGCAAGTCGCAAGCAATCTGCATTCAATCGAAGGAATTAAAAATCATTTAAAAGCAGAGTTTATGTGTTTGATTTTTTCTATTCAAAAACAAAAGCTGTTTTGCTTATGAAAACATGTGTGCCTAAGTGTGAACATCAACAAAAAATTGTTAAATAAATAGATTTCTTCATTCCGTTTTTTTTTGGTTTGGGCTAAAAATAATAATAATACTTCCACTTTTGGCATATCAAAAAGCGATTTCTTTAATTCACACCCAATTAGTTTAATAACCGCATTGTTTTGGATAAATATCTGCGCAGAAGCCTTTCCAAACATTCGCTAAGCTACAGCAATGCAGACACACACCGGCATTTTTTATACTTTTGATTTGTGAAGTTATATTTTATAAAGAAAATTGCTTGCACGTACGCACTATAAAAACATTGAGCAACTCAAAGTGTGAACCCTGCCGGCCGACACAGCCTTCGCCATATTGTTCATAGTATCGCAATTGTATCTAAAATAGCCCAACCTTGATTGCCGCCAGACCAAAGATCAAAGCGGTTGTCCTTGAATTGCCTGCCAGCTGCTGGTGTCATGCATACTAGGCAACCAAAAAAGTTCGTATATAATAATTTTAGAAAAAATCCGATTAGCTTCTCTCCAGCAAGTGTGTCTTAAGACCTTAAGAGGCACACTTATGATTTAAGAAAAGCATTTTTTTAATTTTTCGATATCTCAAATAGTTTTTGAGTTATAGCCTTCTAAAGTGTAGACGTTCAGTTCAATCAGCTCCATCAGTTTATCTTTAAACACGACTTGCTCAACACATTTATGTATATTTTTCAAATTTTCTTGAGTGATTAGTCGGATGTGAGCCGGCGGACATACTCGATGCAGACATCATCACGTTTTGGCATCTGGACTAGCTTCTAGCCTGGAGAGCAGGCTGCGTCTAGCTAAGACAGTTGTACGTGTCCATTCTCCTCTTCCTGTTAACTTGCTTTGAAGACGACAATGAAGGACAGGATGCGTTTAGCTATAGCTAATAAAGTACCTGATAGAGAAATATAAAACGCTAGGGTTAGAGGTTCACTCAAAACAAAACTCAGTATGGATGTTGAAAAGAAAAAAAAGCAGACTGGCATATTAGTCCAAACGTCACCATATCTCTGCTGTGAAGGAGGCTTTGCTAGGATTTGCTTGCAAGCAAACATGACCTATAAAGAGTCGGAGAAACTTCACGAAATGTTTACCGAATCGAAGAAGGAATTGCAACTGAATGGCAACGGTCCGCTGGAAGCGAAACAGTGGCCAGCGAGAATGGAAAGCATTGACCGGACAAATTACTCAGGAAAAATGGAAAACGTTAGGGCTGAAACTGCAGGATGCTCTCTTCGCAAGATTGACTTAATGGGTTCAAGGTCCTCAAAAATATTCCCTTCTGTGAGTAAAGATAGGGGTTTCGAAACTTTGAGGAATGTGGGAGATTGGAAGATGCTGAAAGTCACCAACTCCGATAAGGAGGCTGGTAGCCAAAACTAGATTGGCTGTGTATTCTTAAAATTAAATGCATCAGTGGGGCGCTTAGAACAACATCAAATTAGGCACTAAACGTTGTTTTTTTTATTTACAGCTCACACACTTCTTCAAAACCCAACTAGCAGCGATGCCGACTCTCAGACTGTAGGAATCCTTCCTATTAATCACCTGTAATAAGGGTATGATAATATACATAGCAAATACCTTTTTCTAATCAATATCACGATTTTCGCAATCCTTTAGAAAAGAGCTTAAATTCGACCCCCAATATTGCTCTCCACTCCAGAGAAGTGTGGTATAGGAGTAAGGTGGACGATCACACAGTGATAAGCATCTATACGGATGGACCCAATCACGATAAACGAATAAGAGATGGTATATTTTCAACAACATACCATAATCGGCTCCAACTGTCAGATCACTGAAGTCATCTAAACGCGATCATTAAATAAAGCCTTTTTGTTCTGACAAAGAAAATATCCATATATATATATTCACATAAGCCCAAATAGTGAGATCAATGAAGTCTCTCAGGGTTTCATCAAAAATAGTGAACGAATGTCTTGATCGAACTATTAGTGGAACTAGGAGACTGTCTAATAGGCAGACATGCCAGCAGTCTACGAACGCCATATAACGACCATAGTAGAAGATGTCAGCAGATGGAAAAGAAAGAGAATTTTAAATATATTCTATGCGAATGTAAGGCTTTATATAAGAAAAGAAGCAGCGGATGGTTCAGAAAGGAGCCAATATCGTGTGGGGACATTAATCCCGAGGGTATCACAATGGACCCCGTAAAGGTCTGGGTGCGTCGTTAGACAGCCACTCTACCTATTTAGTACCTAACAATTGAAAAACACGCCAGCAGACTGGGAATAACATACAACGATTTCTGTACAAGCTGACAAGAGATAGAATAAGAAGAGACTTTAAAACATCTTCTATGCGGATGCAAGGCAAAGAAACACAACTAATGGTTTCGGTTTTCTTGCTGATGTTCAGCAAGACCGGTTGTTCAGAGAGAACATGGCAGGGCGAGGGGATTTTAGTTCCGGCAGTCTAAGTATGGGCCATCTAACAATCTAGAAGCGTCGTTGGATGGACACCTACCTTCCTTCCTATCAGTTTTAAAACAATTGATACATAAGTTTTATTTTTTAAATAGAAGGTGTGCCGTAGCTATTCAAAAGAAATTTCTTCATAGAACTCTTCAAGCACTTTAATAATACTATGTTCCCCATTATGGACAGTCTTTATACCCGGAGACCTCCCATTACCAGACAAACAGTGTTTTTACTAACATCTCCATACAAAACTAATTCCTATAACCCGACATGATAACGTTCCAATGATCGGACGCGAACACTATTTTGATAATATTTTGTTGCGGTGGCTGAACAGAAACTAATGGCATAATTGTGATTCATTCACTCCGGCCTAACATTGACTCGAATATATAGTATTAGTTCAGTATAAATATAGTTTTGAGTTGCAACTTTTGAATCTAAGAATACAATTAAACACACGTATTTTAGAGGCCCCGTGTGTTGACAGCTCCCATAACCGGACAACACTGCAAAGGTGGGAATTTCAAAGTAATAGTCGCTATTGACGGTATTCCGTGTGTATTTCATAACATTGTTAATGAAGTTTAGACTAATTTTGAAAGTAAATTCCATCATCTTAGACCATTAACCAGCCCAATATACACATTGTAACATTTCCGACTTTACGGCCGTTTATACCGCTTTTTCTCTAGTCAGAATATAAAATGCATGGCTACACACAAGCTTACTAGTTCTAAGATTAGCTATTAAATCAGCATTTTCATATCCGTTCAATAAAACCATAAAAAAATTCTCACCAGCCAGCTTGTATGGATATACGAGGGCTGCTATATATATTCTGGCCTAGGGCAACACTAAGTGTTGCCAGGTGCAATCTGACATTTCCATTGGAAAGTTTTACATTTTTTAGCATAACATCACTCAGATAGTTTTGTCACTTAATCGTGAATTGTTTTATTAACAGGGAATTAAAAAATTCATCTCGGCCAAAAAATGGAATTAAGTCGTGAACATTTTCGTGCGATCATTTTTCACAACTTTCGACGTGGCTTATCACAAGAGTGCATCGATGAACTAAAATCTTTGTATGGCTATGAAGCACCATCTTATAGTACTGTGAAAAACTGGTACAACGAATTCAATCGTGCCCGACTCTCGCTCAAAGACTAATTCCGTGAAGGTCGTCCAAAAACAGCCGTTGTGCCAAAAAACATCGATGCCGTACGTGAACTGATAATGCAAGGCCGTCATGTAACATACCTTCAGATAGAGGCATGCCTATGCATTTCTCCCACCAGCATACTTTCGATATTGCATGAACACCTGGCCGTAAAAAAGGTTTGTTCTCGTTGGATCCCGCACAATTTGACAATCGCTCAAAAAAAGGCTCGTGTGGATTGGTGTAAAGAAATGCTGAACAAATACGATCGCGGTGCTTCAAAAGACGTTTATAAGATCGTCACAGGTGACGAATCATGGATCTATGCGTATGAGCCCGAAAAAAAACAGCAATCGACAAAAAAAAAAAAACATTTTCGTTGATAAATATGCCTATTTACATTATTAGGTCGGAAATATATATAGCTACCTACGTATCAGCACTAGGTCAATGACTTAGAGACGTTGTTAGTAATTAGCTTACATACAACTCAAGCAACTATAGGCAAGTAATTATATATGATTGTGTTCAAAAGGCTTCCCCGAACATAAATAGCTTTTGTTTTAATTTTATTGCAAAATATGGTAATTATTAAGTCTCATGTTTACTTAGAGAATAAGTATGAATTAATAAAAATCATGACCAGAGAAAAACAATGGAACTCTGTTTCTAATGCAAAACAGTTTGTAATTCAAATACATATGTACATACCAACCTGGCTTTTCTTGTTATTAAAAACAATAATATTATACCAGGAACTAAATTATTATTGTCATTCATAAAAAAAACACCTAAGTTGTGAGTAATCAAAATAATATGGTTGAGATGAATTATATCACCTTTATATTTGTAGCTTTATAAGCTTGTTGGATTAACTTGTAAAACCGAAAAAAATAACAACTATAACAAGTAAGCAAGGGCTGAGTTCGGGTGCAACCGAAAATGTTCGTCTCGTTTCAAGTTTTCGCTCACATTTGTTGATTTGCTCTCTCATTTTCATTGATATACCTGACACATTGACCGATATATGCGGTACAAAGTCACCCGGAAGTTCGATTATCTTTATATTAGGTATATGGGGGCTAAGGGAAGTAGAGGCCTGATTCAATCCATTTTCGACATACAGACAAACTATTGATTGAAAAGGATTATCCCAGAATTTCAATTATATATCTCACACATTGACCGATATTTTCGGTCAAAAGTCAACTATAGATACTGGAGTTCACATATTCGGTACCTAGGGTCTTGAACAGTTTGGGATTTGTGTACTGGAAAGTTAAAGAAACAAACGGAATTTTAAATGGGGTTATATGGGAAGTAGGCGGGGTTGTAGTCCGATTTCATCCATTTTCACACTGTAACATAAGAATGTGAAAAGAATGCTACGTACTAAATTTAGTCGAAATCGGCCTGCCTTTATGCCGCTATGTCTGGATTTGGTATCCCCGCAAAACTAATACGGCTGTGTATACTGACATTGAGCAATACCAAAAGTTTCGTCCGTAACCGAAAGGACCTCTCCGATCGATACTAAGCGTGGTTTCAAACAAGGCGATTCCGTTTCGTGTGACTTCTTCAACCTGCTTTTGGAGAAAATAATCGTCTATCTTGGAACCAGTATAAACACCACCAACAATGCTAGCCTGGAAATCCAGCGCAGATTAACTCTTACCAACAGGTGCTACTTCGGACAAAGTAAGCAATTGAGAAGTAAAGTTCTCTCTCGACGAACAAAATCCAAACTCTATAAGTCACTCATTATTCCTCCTGATATACATATGGCGCAGGGGCATTGACAATGAGAACATCTGGTAAGTCGGCGTTACAAATTTTTGAGAGAAAGGTTCTGCGGAAAATTTATGGTCCTTTGCGCATTGGCAGCAGCGAATACCTCAATCGATGGACGATGAGCTGTACGATATATGTACATATGTATACGACGGCATTGACATATGTAGTTCGTCCGAATGGATGAAAGCACTCCAGATCTGAGAGTATTCGAGGCAGTACCCGCCGGAGCAAAAGAAGAGGAAGACCTTCACTCCGTTGGTAAGACCTAGTGGAAAAGAACCTGGCTACACTTGAAATCTCTCAGTGTCGCCAAACAGCGAAAAGGAATAATGACTGTTGTGCTGTTTTAAACTCGGTTATAACCGCGTTAGCGATGTCAACGCCAATAAAGACGAAAAATAACTCTAGAATATTGTCTTCAATGCTCAAGTTAATCCGATTTATACTTCGGGAATGTTTTCTGCAGCTATGACAACAACAGCAACGTCTATAATTCACAAAATTTTTGTAAAAATGTATCTTTAGAATCAAAAAAAGTTTGAGTAAAACATTTCATTTTTTATATGACTCTGGAAAATAGATCGTTTTTGCTCGAGGATAGCCTTAAACCTTGCACATCGCGAAATTATTAAATGTTTGACTACACCCGAACTTAGCTCGTCCTTACTTGTTTAAGTTTTTGTTAATGTATTCGTTAATTATTAATACATATATACATTGTGTGGTTGCGTGATATGGTAGGGTCATTAAGTATGTAAAGTGTATGCATACATACTTAGATACATATGTACATATATATATTCTTATATGGCAGGACCAAACCCAGTGCAGTCACGATAATATCAAAACAATTTTATTGAAATAAAACTAGAGCGGCTGCTAGGGGGACATACCACCCCTACGATGGACCTGGGTTCGTTTCCATTTTCCCACCAAGTGTAAGTACGAGTAATTAGTTTTTTTTTTCTTTTGAACACTGCAGCTACGCGGATACCAAGTAAATTTAAATCACGAATGGTTGATGGATTCCAGGAACGATTCGAAGACAACGTAAAACTTGTAGGAGCACCCTTTAATTGTAGAAAAAGATCAAAACAAGGAGAATCAAATATAACATCAAGCAAATGCCGAGGTACAAACCATTCTTCCGATATGACCACTGTCTTATAAAGGGTATTAACATCTGTACATATGTATATATGCATGTATGTTTATATATATTTTCACTCGCAAGTACACAAGTATGCACACGCTCACATATTGCACTGTTATCAGAAGAGTAACGTCAACAGAGAAATATAAATAACTACACGAGCACATACCGTTGTCAACAGCACCGTTACAGTATGGTAAATCACTCAACTATCATTTGAATTATCATATCAGTTGTTTTTAAATAATAGTAAATTATTAGCGCTTATGTACTTACCAAATCGGCACCACACGTCCGCCGGCGCCTTCAATAAATTTCACATACGAAGCGGCAATGTAGCTGTTGTAATCCTTATCGGGATAATGGCGGCGCACGAAATTCGACACTTCCTGCGTCAGGATACCGATAATGGGACGGGTATTCTCCGCATTGACATTTACCGTTACGTCATCGTTAATATCAAAGTACCTGCCGGCAAACTGAGGACCGCCGCTGCGTGCCACGGATCCATTACTCACAGATAAAATCGATAGGACAGCCAAAACTGTTGTCGCAGTGACGCTGACCGCCGAAGTGGCGTCGCTAAAGATCGCACTTAAACGCATTGCTGGGCTTACAAGGGCGTCCAACGGTAAATAATAAATGTATCGCAACTAAGCGTATGTGTATGTATGTATGCGCGTGAAATTTTCAGTTTTTAATCACGTTTCTGCACTTGCGAAAACGGCTTCTGCGGGAGCGCACCTCCAACGCTCGACTGTGACAGTGAGTAGCGGATTTTTGAATATTTACAGGTAAGCAGCTTGGAGTAGCGCGCTACATATGTATGTATGAATGTATGCGATTTACATGTGTAGGTTGGTGTGGCGGTGCAGCGACAAAGCGGCTGCGCTAAGCACTTGAATTCATAAACACTTCCAGCGCGCTGTGCCATACATGCCAATCAAGTTTTAATTTTTAATTGGGCGCAATGTTTTGATTAACGAATTTTGCGCGCTGTCTAATGCATGTGTGTGGGTGCGTATGTGTGGCTGTGTGCGTGTGTCGGCTAATGGAGAAGAGCAAAAAATATTAAACTGATATAAACAATCAAAATCAAATCAGGGAAATTATATCGACGGTGTTGAATGAAGTGTTTGTCTTGTGCGCAAATATTTAGATACATATGTGCGTATGTACATATGTGTGGCTTTAAGTAGCAGATAGCAGGTAAGGAGGGAAATATAAGACATAAATTACAGTTATAATAAACACATTACGGCTTGTTTATTTGCTATCAGAAAATTGCACGCCGCTTAACATTTGCTTAGATATAAATACATACATATGTACATATGTATGTATGTGATATACATAATAAATATATGTAATATATGAACACATACATACATACATGTACATATGTATTAGCTTTGTAAAGAAATTACAAGTATGTTTTTATATATGTATGTATGTATGTATGTATGTATGTATATAACACTCACCAATTTATGTGGAAATTTTATTATGTAACAAGAATGACAAAAATTCTTTGTAATATTTTCGTTTTTATTTTTTGAAAAATAATTTTGCAATTTCAACCAATATAAAAAAAATTTCAAATAACTAAATTACTACATCAGATAATATAAAAGTTGATATATTTAATAAAACAAACTTCGCGCAGCCAACTGCAGTATATACTAAAGAACCTGTTATTAAATTATGCTTAGTTCACCGTGCCGGCAAACGGGGAAGTACATGTACTAAAACGCTTTTTACAAAGTTTTATTTTAATAGCAAGAACTAAAGGTAATTTTGAGCGGAAAGTATATCATTTGTACATTGAGGAGCCTGTTTAATTTGCTGAATATCTGGTTGATTTCCGCTTTCTACTCGCTCGCTTAGCTGCTACAAGTTTGAAGATGACTCTGAACAGCTATGCACATACATATGTACATAAGTACATACATACATACATAATGTATACACACATATGTATGTATGTATGTATGTACACAGAATGTATTATTTAACCAGAGACAATCTCTATTACATTTTTCTCGGAATTAGAAAAATAATTCATAAAACGATTTTTTAACAATTTTGGTTTTTTTACAAGGTTAAAATGCTTTCAAAAACTTCTGCAGAACTTTAACTGCTTCTGCTAAGGAAAATCTTCTAATAAAATGTGTCAGCCATTCGTATGCCACTCAAAAACTTGTCAAAGAAATTCGATAAACATCTAAAAAAAATCAAAGCTGTATATTTATCGAAAACATTTCAAGTATCTGTTAGGTATTTCCGAACACACGTGATTTAAATGTACATAAATCTAACTTCACTTGCAAAGTAAAATACGATTGATTTACAAACCTATGTGCTTTTGAAGACAAGTGTAGTTTCATTTAAACTTAAATATTGTTGTATTAGATATATGGACGCCAAATGCAATGAATCTTATCTAACGAACACACATCAGTACATGGCAATCTAATAAAATGTGTAATAAAGATTAATATATAATTTTTAAGACTAATTAAGTAAGTTATATGTATACGTGCATATATCATTTAAAATACACAATTTGCTGCTTAAAAACTCCGACAACCATTTTGGCAAGCCAGAATGAACCGAAGTGAAATTTGTTATTTATTTTACGTCTCCGACATTGCCTTCTGGGTGTTACAAACTTCGTCGCAAACTTGATACATCCTTTTCTGCGTATTCACCTCTACAAAAACAACTAAGCTATACTTATTTTACACAGATAAAAACGTTAACGTCGTTAACTGACAGGAAGCACATCAAAAACTTAAAATGGCGGAAACAGCATATCCAAATTATCCAACACGCTCTAAATGTACAAGTTCATACATACATTCATATTATATATATATGTACATATATGTATATGTATATGTAACCACATTAGTAAATTGTAAAATTAGTAATATTTGCCACTAACAAAGTACGTTTATGCACTCAATATTAATATAATATAATAATTAATTTAATGCAATACCGTTCTTATAAATATGGATTGGATTTTCACAAACTGGCAACTCTAGTCAGGTAATTATAACCTTGTTATTGAATTATTAAGTTATAAAATACAATACACTTGTGTGAGATCAGTAAGAATCTTTCTTATACTCCTAATTGATACGAGCCGAGTTCGTAGAATGCTCCGAAATCAAATACAAAATATTTTTACACATACGAATTTATTTTCCACGAGTACGAAACACTTTTAAGCGATATAAAATTAGTCTCGTCAGTATCTCTGTTGTGCTGCTAAACTGATTTAAACAGCTGATGTCCGCCGTATAATTGTTTTTGTTTTTCTCTCTTTCTTTACGTTTTCTATCTATTCAACTTGTATGTTTACCTTGTGCACATGTATTTACATATACCCGCTGACAGCACAATAACGCGAAATATTAAAAGCAGATTTGTTGATAACAATAAATGACGGCATATTAAATTAACACAACTTTAGAGATAAGACAATAAATTCCAACTCAGCAAAAAAAAGCATATATTAAAAACACGTTAATTTTAATTATATATAATATTTATGTATTAGTTACCAATTAATCACCCAAACATCCAGTAAGATGATTTCAAAGAACACCGTTATATTTGTGATCTGCTGAAAGTTCAACCACCCATCATTTTTTGCAGTTTATTCTTGATACTCTTCTGCACACTTTGTAAATACTTCATTTTGACTAGTAAAGACTTTGCCTCGGACAACGCTTTGGACTCAAAGCTGACGCTCAACTCCTTTACAGCTACGTTTAGTTGTCGCACAATGTCTTCATTTAGGCGCTGCAAATCTTCACTGGACTTTGCGTCAGCCACTTCCTCGTTGAGTTCCATCATTTCCATAAGAAATTCCTTGTTCAAAGCACTATTATCCTGCGGCATTTGCTCTCCTTGCAACTTTAATAAATATTGACCACGCTCTATTGGAGCAGACAGTGTTTTGTAGGCTCTATTTATTAAGGCACTCCAATCAGCAGAGTTATTCTGCTCCCGCTCTGTTCTATAGCAAACAAAACAAATGATAATGTAGATCAGATATCGAGATAAATATACACACTTGTTGCTGAATTTGTCCGGATGTACCAATGTTTGTAGTTGCCTAAATCGTCGTGTTAGCTCTTGCGGTTCCAACGAAAACTTATTTGATAAGTTAAGTAAATGAAAGTAGTTCTGAAAAATTACAATTATAAAATTATACACTGAACATCATTATAAATCGGATTTGTTATTACAATTTCCATATCTACATCTTGTAAGAAGCCACATGACAAGCATAACATATGACTTTTACGTCCTTTCTCTTTACAGTTCCAACATGCGCTTTCAGTCATGGAGCTGGTTGTTGGCGCATATTTACGTACTTGCTGTGACGTAACATACTTTGAAGAAGTCCTTAATGTGCTAGACTTTGCGGATCTAATAATAGCATCCTTCTGCTCCTCTGTAGATTTAGGAACAACGCAAAAGTTAGCTAAACTGGGAAGACGGCCGCAATTCACATTGTTGTTCAACTCCAAACGAATAGTATGCAAACACCTCGTAAAACGCCGCATTATAGTACAGTGCAGTAAAGCTATTAATTGAAAACTTGTTTTCTTTATCCGAAGTGAACCATAACTTGCAAACCATGCAAGAACGTTCTTATCTAATTCTCGTAATACTTTATCTAATAATAAAGAATACGGAATCAAAACAAACAAAATTAAGTGACACTCAACCATTTATCTGTGTTGCCACACCGAACTAAACTGAATTGAACAATTTTCGTAGACCCATCAGGAAATGTAAAGCCATTTTGACATAACCCACCACATTGACCACCAGTAAATTTGGAAATGGCGCGTTTGTACCATTTTTGTCTGTGTTAAGTTGGGTTAAAAAAATGTTTTAAACAAATTTTGTCTTTTTAACAGAAATGTCTCATATCGCTCTTGGGAAATTAACCAGTTACTTAACCGAAAGTTGACTTGTAGGCCTACATAAACTGACTTCGATTCTAATTAAAGAGTTGATATAATGAGTTCAAATGCTATTCTCTATTGAAATGTAGTCTTTAACTAAAAACAGTTGTGATCGTAATGCAATTTGAATGTTTTGAACAGCTTTTAATGTCGTACTTATTCTATTTTATTTTGTTAAGCATAAATAAGTAATCTTGATTAGTTTCTAACCAGAATATGAAATGACAGCTGTCAACTGTAAAATCTATAAGATGAATCAGTAGCATAGATGGCGTTCAGACGAAGACTCTTTTGTCGCTCGTTATCATTATAACCAAATATTTGGAAAACGGGTCATAGTCAGTTTGCTAACACAATGTTTTATAGCGAATATCTTTTCACAGTCTGGCTACTTTATTTTGTATTTACGTTTTAAAACGTCGAATGGTAGCATGACTTCCTCAATTCCCGTTTTTATTTTGCATAAATACAAACAAATTCTCTAATTTGCATGGAAAAGTTTGTCTATTAATTCACACTAAACTTTTTTTACATTATTAAACATAGTAAGTGTAGCTTAATCTCGGTTTATTCAGTTTACATAGTGTACAGAAACTAATTCGGTTATGTCCAACGAAGTTCGATTAAGCAAACGGCTCTCTTGGCTGTTGCGCCATGGAGCTGTTCAGGAAGGAATTCCCTTACGTTCAGACGGATTTGCGTCTGTCAACTCCATTTTGGAACATCCAAAATTTTCTCGAGACTTTAATTTAAAAATACTGCAAGAGATTGCAAAAAAGGACCAGAAGAACCGCTATACGCTGAAACAAAATATCGACGGCTCTTGGGAGATACGTGCTAACCAAGGTCACTCATTGGACAATGTAATAGGATCGCATTGTTTTCAGCGCATTTACAGCTGCGATGAAGTTGATATAGCAGTACATGGCACATACTACCGTTATTGGGAACGAATACTCTTAGAAGGACTTCGCACTATGAAACGTACATATGTGCACTTTGCCGTGTACGACGACAACCACAAATATAATGAAAAGAATAATGCAGTAAGTGGTTTTCGTAGTGATTGCGAGCTGCTGATATATTTAGATGTCCGAAAAGCTATGGATCATGGCGGAATGGAAATTTATCGCTCCGCAAACAATGTTATATTATGTGCGGGAATTAATGGGTGCATATCTAAAGACTACTTTCAAAAAGTTGTAGACCGACGCACTAAGAAAATATTGTCGTTTTAGTTACTTGTATTTACTTGCTATTTATAGTAATCTTTTCCAAAAAAAAAAATAACTCCGAACATCGATATTGTTTTATTCGACTTTACAGATGAGTAATTCACCGACTAAAACAGCTATCACCGAATCCATTAATACAAATTCTAATGATAACAATGATGCCACTAAAAAATCAGATTTTAAATGTACCCTATGTCCTCAAAAATTCAATAATATCCAAGAATGTTTGAAGCACGAACTTTTGCAGCATGATATTAAAAGAACAAAACGACCTCAAAAGACATTACGCACCAAAGTCAACGCAATCCTTGCAAATAACAGGACAGATGAACAACAATCACTAAAAAAAGAATTACTAAATGCTCTTCATAACTGTGAACCAGGACAGGAGCTTCGCAGTATTTTTAAACATCACAGAATGAATGACGGAAACTTAATTTTGGTTTATGAACGCATCGAAGCTTGTCTAGAGAAGGAACTACAGCCGTTAAGAGGGCTAAGAGTACATCCTTTCGGGTCTGTTGCAACTGGCTTAGCTTTGAGAGGTGAATGTGCAAAACAATACAATTTTATTAAGATATCTTATTTTATTTCTAATTTTAAATGCCTTTTATTTCCAGACAGTGACATCGATTTGTATATTGAGCATGCCAATGGTTTTCAAACAACAGTGAATTTAACTCACCGGACATTTAATCGTATCAATAATATTTTACAACGTAGCAACTGCTTCAGTGAAGTTATTCCGATTCGACAAGCCCGTGTACCGATCATCAAATGTAAGCACAATCCCACTGGATTCAGTTTGGACATAAATTTATCTTGCCCCAGTAGTGTGAGCAACTCGAAATTCGTGCGAGACCTGCTGCAATTCGACAACAGAATTCATGAGTTAATTACGTTCCTTAAAATATGGGCTAAGCAGTTACAATTAATTGGTCGAGGGAATATGACCAGCTATTGCCTTATTACACTGGTATTATTTTATTTGCAACAACCACAATCGAATCAACCGGCAGTGCTGCCATCAGTTAAGGATCTCCAAGCAAATATTCCCGATAATTTGATAATGGGTGTGAATTATGCGTACCAACTTCAAGAAAGAATATCTCCTTTACCACGAGAATTGACAACTTCAAGACTAATTGAAGGCTTTTACAAGTTTTATAGCAGCTTTGAGTTTGAAAATTTCCTTATCTCACCATTTTTGGGGATAGCAATACCACTTATTGAGTTTAAAAAGGGTCTATTCACTTTTCCAGCCTATAATAGTCAGTTGCGTGCTGTGGCCATCGTGAATAACGAACCTTTACAACCGATTCAGGTCAGCGAGAATATATTAAAAAGTAATATTCACTAGTTCTTCCATTAGGAGAAAATAAAGTCAAAAATAAATACGTATACAAATTATATATTTATAAAATTTTCGTTTTTTAGGTTGATCGTTGTGTTTGTATACAAGATGCTTTTGCTCTAAGCCATAATGTTGGCAAGTCTATATCTCAACTAAATTTGGAGTATTTTCGAAAATGCCTAAACCTTGCTTGTGATGTATACGAAGATGTAGATATTTCAACAGATGCTCAACGATATGAGGCACTACTTTATAAAATTATTGATCGTTTGGCTCAATCAGTAAATATAAACGTCCCTTTCTCAAGCCAAAAAGCAGACAAACCTTCGCCAACAGATGCTTCCAATAATAGTACCGGCACCGTACGCAGTAACAACAACCCTAACAAATTGAGTTATAGTCTCACACCTTCGCGTTCGGAATTACGAACAATCGTAGCGCTCAATGAAGAAGATAATTCGATGACCATATACAAATTATGGGCTAAGTATTATTTAGAAGCCATCACCGAAATCATTACAGAAATCTTTTGCTTGGACATGCAGTCTGCCACACCCACCCAATATGACAAACAACAGCGGTTGGATGAATATACTGGCTCTCATACTTGGCTATTGAGTGGCTCAGTTGATCAGTGGTCGGGTCGTATGCATCAGCGTTGCCATAATAAAACGTTTATGGAACTGCAGTTGGAGCAAACCAAAAAATTTACTTCGGAAAGACGACAAAACGCCGCATTTGCTGTACAATTAAATGCCATATTAACTGTAAACATATTAAACAATTCCACTGCCATGGAAGTGGTAGTGACACCGCGAGTCACAAAGGGCCACGCCCTAATGAAGAATGATCCTCTGAGGAAGTTCTTCGCCAGTTTTAGGGCGAGCATGCAAAACTTTAACCTAAAGGAAAAACTTAACACGAATGCATCACATAAATCTGTTGAATGAATCTTTATCTTTTATTGACAGGATCCAAATATTTAAGTATTTATCTACAATATTTTTATTTTTTAAACTGACTATGTAAATTGGGTTGAATAAAGTTGTATTTTATAATTAACAGGAACAAGTGAAAGTTCACATTTGTTTTATCTACTTGGATTAGTTTAAATCAAGCAGGAAGTATTATTAACCCGAGCTATTTGTCTGCAATGGGTAGTGGTTTTACTCCTAGCACGCCATTCACTAAGAAGGAGTCAGTTCCCATAACCAGAACGGTCCCGAATTTTTAGCCGGAATTAAAAATTTCTTCAGGAATGTTATCTGCCGCGACAACAAAAACAACAGCAAGTCGGTGAGGGCTCCTTTGTGAATGGCGCGCAGTGCGTATCTGAAGATAATTCGAAGTATGGTCGACGTACTGTGTCGACGTAATCAAGGAAGAACCTGTTGATGCTCCTAGAAGGCGGCTTCAAGCAGATGACTGCAATGATGGTTTCTGCGAAAACATACCGGCAGAAACTGCTTGGAGAGCAGCTCGTTATGTTCCTTAACTAGAAGCAAGGCCCGCATCCTTGCTGTGAAGTGTTTAACCGCAAACACCAAGAGGCATCTTGAGATAGTCCAGTGTGCAGTATTCTGACACGTCTAAAGTTTCTTTGTTTACGTTCCACAACATTCAGGCGATAATCCTGGGCAGTTTAGCTGCTTCCGGCCGGCGTCTTGCCTTATATGTTGCCAACAACATTTCTCTGTCTTTTCCCCATGAGCTACCGGATAGCAACTTGAGGATTTTGTTGCAATTCTGTACTTTGGCAGTTATTGTGGTCGTATGCGGAGTGAAAAAGCACAGGCAGTCGACTGTAACCGCTGGAGTATTAGGATTATTCAAAGTCGGAGTTTTAACGCCATTGAGTGAGTAGCCTTCCACTTATTTTTATTGCTCCCAGATATTATATATTAGAGTTTTTCTCTAAATAAATCCTTTTGGTACTGTCGTGGCTAGGATATCCAGATGTTCTACTATGCTATATATGGAGTGGAGTGAACGCCAGAATCATTACCATCGCGGCTTGTATCTCCTCTACCATAGTCCTTGCCGCCTTAGTTTATCTCAATGAGCGTAATCTTGATCAGCGAACTGACAGCGGATGTCAATGTTCGTTAGCAACTCTAAAAGCTCGTCCACAACTAAGTTCCATTCACCGAACTGTCAAAGTGGTGAAAGTCTCTGCTACCTTTTATCAGCGTGGTCTGCAGAACTTATACTATTTGGGTCAATTGATCCGCCACAATCTCTACCGTATAGTGCGTTCTAAGCAGAGCTCTAATGCCTTCTACGCGGTTTCTGAAGGTGTCATCCCTTCTTCAGCTTTTCTTAATTCCGTACTGTATATTGCATAGTTAACGCTGCAAGCTTTCCTCCTACCAGTATGCTGACTTGCCTTCCTAAGTGCCGAAAATGTGTTCGGCCACCAAGATTTCTTGTTTTAACTTCTGTACTGCGTTAGTTCAGAGAAGTCTTCGTACTTAGGCCGATATATTGTACAGAGTATAACAGTTTTGCTTACCTAACGCTTGCAAATTCCCGCTAATCAAAGAGGTGTATATAAGAAACGGTCAGGTTCGAAGAATCTTTGAACTCGGCGATGCTCTTTCTGGAATTCACACATGACCAGACGCGATATGTGTCGTGGGGTCTGGCAGCGCATATCGCCTATAAAATTTTCTAAACTGCACCGGACAGTTCCTATCATTATCGGGCTATTGCCATAATGAGACATAAAATTGTAAGTTCTGCGAATACCATTTTGTATTCCGTTATTACGGCTTTACATTTCAAAGCCTCCTATAAATCTGCCCACAATAGATTACCGGACTATAGTGTGTAAGCAAGATGTCATTAGAGAATGCTTTTCGCATGAAACACATTACCGTTTTCGAGACAGTGAAATGGACCATCGTTTCCCAAGAGTCGCCCAGCGAAATGATAGGCCCAACAACAACTTAGACATAATAATGTCCTCTAATTCCTTTCAGGTAGAGCAACCTTCGGGTTTTCAGTTCCTATTAAGTTTCCAATAAGCTCCGCCATGAAGAACGGTTCCAATGTCCTAGTTGCCTGCGGTAAAATGGCACATACAAAGTATAACTGCTATTCATTGTATTTAAACCTTTTTTCTTCTTTTCAAGGATACGATTTGAGGCGTTTAAGAGTGTATTGAAATTACTTTTGATCGCAGGTATCGCACGCGTTCCCAGAATTTTGTTTTAATACCTGAATTTAAGACTCTGGTATTCGCACGATGAAATTTCCAAGAATTATTTATTATTATTAATCCCTACTCGCAGAAATATCTCATATTTAAAGCTACTAAACTATGATATCATTCACATCTTTATCTAAAGTCCATTGAAATACAGACGAAACTCTTTATAATGAATTCTAAGGGACTGGATACACAGGGAACACAGTGTTCTTATAATTGCTTCGTTTGCTTTCAAACTTTTGAGAAGAATAAAATACATAGCCCTTACTTGATCATTATCGATTTCTTGAAAACGCTGTAGTTGTTTCCGGCTAAATAGCTCATACTAAGGCCAAACGTACATACATTGTGACAAAAAGCACCCGGAAATTGTAATTAAATCCCCCGGGTAAATGATATAGCAAAAAAATGTATTTTCCCAAATTTGTAGGGCTGTCCTTAATTACTAAGTCAAATATGAGCGCGATCATTCAACCACAATCGTGTACGGAATCGTTGCGAATGTTTTAAAGCTTACGATGATTTAGTTTTATCAAAAACAAAGCCCTCAAAGGCGGTCGAGATGACCCTTGACCTCTTCAACTGATGAAGATATTAAAAAAAAGTGAAGGTTATGGTGCTCTTTAAGTGTTAGAGAGATTTTGAGTATGAAACGCGTTCTTGCTCGACTCGTCCCGATAAGGCTGATTTTTTTCCAGAAGAGTACCGTAAACAGGTCTCTTTGGACATACTTGATCGTCCGAAATCCAATCCCACATTCATCGAGAACATTATAACTGCAACAATCGTAGGAATGGAGGGAAATGCGAGCCGAAATCAAAAAAACCATGCCGAAGCCACTCAAAAATCAAGGTTATGCTCATTGCTGTTTTCGATATTCATGGTTTGATGCATCATGAATTGGACGTATTGAGGCGTTTGCGTGAGAACATCCGTCCGAACGGCCGGAATTGTGGAAGAACAATTCATGGATTTTACACGATGATAATTCACCATCGAATCGAGCCACGATTGTGACCGAATTTAAAGCTTAAAACGCAATGTATACCATCGATCAACCTCCCTTTTCACCAGATTTGGCTCAGTGTGATTTTATCTTGTTCCCCAAACTGAAATTGCCACTCCGTGGAACCTGTTTTCAGTCGATCGAAGAGATAAAACAAAGTTCGCTGAAGGAGTTGAAGGCCAGCCAAAAAAGTGCTTATAAAAAGTGTTTCAAGGACTGGAAAAATCGTTGGCGTAAGTGCATTACATTGAAGGCGACGAAATAAATATTGCTGAATAAATAAATATTTTGAATATTATTTACAATTTCCGGGTACTTTTTTGTCACAATATATACATGTATACTTACATATGCAATCAAAAAAATGAAGCTTAAAAATTTGAATATTATCTGAATACAATGTTAATATTGATATACCGTCAAACCTAGATAAGCGATAGTTCAAGGGAGAGTTTTCTTACTAATCCAGTTCTCACTTACCCAGGCTTGACTGTAACTACGTTATAATTAATGAAAATGTCAAGGATAAAATTTCTCTTAGAACTAATCTGTTTTCCGTCACATAACCTCACTTATTATTAAATTCAGTGCAAGTATTTTTTGAAATCTATAGATTAAAGTAAAAAACTTGGGAATTTGAAATGAAAATGAAAAGAAATGAGTAAATCTTTTCGGAAAATAAGTGGCATTCTTACTGCACAAAGGAAACCTAAATTACACGAAACATTTACCTAACCATTGAAGGCGGTCCTCATTTATTGCAGCGCTTTGTTTTGTGCTTTTTGTGGTCGAAGAGTCCTTTTACCCTAAAATGCGGCATTGAGACACGATTCTGTCATTAAGAAAGTTACGAAGTAGTGCATTTAGGTAGTGTGCTAGTTTATGAATGAAGAACGGCATCTTGATTTTTCAAATTTTCGCTTAAATAGCAACGAATTCTGCGATTTGCAAACAGTTGGGAAGTGTCTGCGAGCTAGTAATAGTCTTAAACTTCTCCATACTACTAATATTTAAATCTCAGTATTGTCATTCTGAATAGCGTAAGGCAATTGATCAGCTATGACGGACGAAGTGCAATTAAGTAAACGACTCTTGTGGGTGTTGCGTCATGGAGCTGTGAAGGAAGGAATTCCCATACGTTTCGATGGCTTTGTGCCAGTGACCGCCATTCTGAACCACCCAAAATTTGCTCGAGATTTCAATTTTAGAAAACTTCAAGAGATTGTAAAGAAAGATCAAGAGAAACGCTTAGCGCTGAGGCATAATAAAAATGGCTTTTGGGAGATACGTGCTAATGATGGTCACTCAATGGTCAATGTAGCAAGATCGCATCCTTTCCAACCCTATTACAGCGTCAATTCAATTAATAAAGCAATATACGGCGCATACCTACAATTTGAACGAATGTTCATGGAAGAATTTAATGCTATGGTACGTCCACATGCGAATTTCAAGACGTATGGTTACAACCGCAATTATTATGAGGAGAATAATGCGGTAAGTGGATTTCTATCAACTTAAATATTTGAAAAGTTGGAGCAATGCTTTTATATGTGATTAATATCTGAGAACTACTTCAAAAATGTTGTAGATCGATGGACTAGAAAAGCATTGTGGTTTTTCTTTGATTTTTTATATAACTAATATGTATTTTATTGTATTTTTTCAAAAACTAAAATAAAATCAACTTTACAGATCAATCCACCGATTAAAACAACTACCCTCGGACCCGTAAATACCGTGAATTCTAACGGAAACAAAGTCAAAACTAAAAAAATAGATTTTAAATGCACCATATGCTCCAAAAAATTCAGCAAGGACAAAGACTGTATGAAACATGAGCGTTGGGAACATGACATTAAAAGATCAAGAAAGAGCTTAAGCGACAAAGTTGAGGATATCATTGCCTATATAGAATCGGACGAACAACAATTATTGCAAAAGGAGTCACTAAATGCTCTACAGAACTGTGAACCAGGGCAAGAGCTTAGCAGTATTTTTAAACAACACAAAATGAATGACGAGACCTTAAGTTCGGTTTACAAGAGCATCGAAGCTTGTCTGAAGAATGTACTACGGCCGTTAAAAGGGGTAGAACTACATCCTTTCGGGTCCATTGCAAGTGGTTTAGCTTTAAAGGGTGAGGGAGCAAAACATTAACACAATTTTCTTTATTTTAATTTATTAATTTTTAATGCTTTACATTTCCAGATAGTGACATCGATGTGTATATTGAGCTTCTCGACAACACCCAAACCACCGGGAATTCCACAAGACAAGCATTTAATCGCATCAATATTATTTTACAACGTAGTAACGACTTCAATGAAGTTATTCCGATTCGACAAGCTCGTGTGCCGATTATCAAATGTAAGCACACCCCCACTGGGTTCAGGTTGGACATAAATCTATCATGTTCCAGAGGTGTACACAATACCAAATTTGTGCGAGACCTTTCGCAATTCGACCACAGAATTCATGAGTTAATTACCTTCCTCAAAATATGGGCTAAGCAGTTACAATTAATTGGTCGAGGGAATATGAGCAGCCACTGTCTTATTACACTGGTATTATTTTATTTACAACAACCACAATCGAATCAACCGGCTGTGCTGCCAGCAGTTAAAGATCTCCAAGAGAATGTTCCTGATAATTTGATAATGGGTGTGAATTACGCATATCAACTTCAAGAAAAAACATCTCAGATACCACAGGAATGGACCACATCAAAACTAATTGAAGGCTTTTTCAAGTTTTATCGCTGCTTTGAATTCGAAAAAATGCTTATATCACCATATTTGGGAAAAGCGATACCCCTTGATAAGTTTAAAAAAGGTATTTTCAAGTTCCCAGCTTATGATGTTCAGCAGTGCGATGTGGCCGCCGTGAGTAACGAACCTGCACAGCCGATTCCGGTCAGTAAAAATATACTAACAAATAATATTCAATAACGCTTACATAAGTAGAAAAAGTATTTAAACATATAATGAAATACATATTATATAATTATACAATTTTCGTTTTTAGCTGGCTGATCGTTGTGTTTGTGTACAGGATGCGTTTGTTCTAAGCCATAATGTTGGTAAAGCGATATCTCGACTCCATTTGGAATATTTTCGAAAATGCCTAAACCTTGCTTGTGATGTATACGAAGATGTAGATATTTCAACAGATGCTCAACGATACGAGGCACTACTCTATGGCATTTTTGAACGGGTGGCTCAATCGGTGAATATAAAGTTCGCTTTCCCAAGATAAATTTTGTACAAGTAGGAGCAAACCAGAAAATTAGAAATTAAGAGCTTACATATAATATCAAAATTGAATTAAATAAAGTTGAATTTTATATTTAGACGGAAAAAAGTATGTCTTATCTATTTGAGATCCCTTCTGAATGAAAGGCCCGAGAAGATAATGTCCTGCAGGTACTTCCCAAAGTAGAGTGCGATGTATTCTTAATATGTTGGCAATATTTAGGAATATAGCGAACGTTAGTTCTGTTTTGTCCAGACTGCATAAAGAAGCAAAGCAAATGGGTCTGGTAGGGAATGAGGGCAAGACGAAATATCTCCTGTCATCAAACAAACAGTCGTCGCACTCGCGACTTAGCTCCCACATCACTGTTGATAGTCACAACTTCGAAGTCATAGATAATTTTGTCTATCTTGGAACCAGTATTAACACCAAAAACAATGTCAGCCTCAAAAAAACTCTTGCCAACAGTTGCCGCTTCGGACTGAGTTGGCAATTGAAAATTAAAGTCCTCTCTCGACGAACAAAAACCAAACCAAACCTATATGGTAGAGAGACATAGACGATGACGACATCTGATGAGCGAATTAATATACAGCGGCTGCACTGGCTAGGTCATGTCGGCCGTATGGATGAAAACACTTCAGCTCTGAAAGAATTCGACGCAGAGAAGGAAGAAGGCTACACGTGGTATCTCGAAATGGCGCTAAATTGTTAAAAGAAGAAACGACTGGCGCGCTGTTGTTAACTCGGCGATAACCGCATAAGCGGTTTCTACGCCAGTAAAGAAGAAGAAAGCGTTCAACTTGTTCAAATTGTTCGACAAAATCGTGAAGGGATTAAATCCAATTTGGCATCATGTTAACTTATTTTAAAGGTCATATACTCCTCAAAATTGATCATTATATCTTCAATAGGTCAGCGAAAATTCTTCTAAAATCATTATCAAATGTGATATACTATATGTGATTTAAGGGGCTATACCAGTGTGACACTTTCAAAAAAAGCTTCTTCTTGCTTTTTCGATAGTTTATATATTCAAAAATATTATGTGAAATCGGCAAGGTCATATCTTGAATAGTTTTTGAATGGCAGCGACCGCTCAGAGGTGCAAACATCTATAAGTGAAACTTTAAACTCGTTTTTCTCGAAACGACATTTTTCAAAATTGCTGGCGTCATAACTCAACGAGAAATTGACCGGTCGACTTCAAATTAAAACTGGGTATAGTTGAATACATTTGCTATACAATGGACTACGATCTCTTTGATTGGTTGAAAATTGTCAATTTGGCATTAAAAAAATTAACTTTTTTTTTATTAAAAAAATCTAATTTTTTTTTTTCAAAATTAATAATTTTTGATATTTTTCAAAGATCGTAGTTCGTTGTATAGAAAATATATTTAAGTTTAATAAACATTTTGAATTTTTTTGTTTCAGCTATTCATTCGACCGGAATCATGCCAGCAGTTGAGGCACTTTTTTCGGCACTTCCGCAGACAGCACATAACTCTGTTATTTTTCAATATTTTTGTAAAAAAGAAAATTTTAATATAGCTAAAAATATACTTTATTACGTCCATAGAACGTCGAAACATTCAATCTTGTACTTTCTTTTAAAAAAATATCTCGGGTACCACAATTTTTCATGCGTCACACTGGTATAGCCCCTTAAACTCAACCGAAGGGGCTAAATTTAATATAATGAGTTGTTGCGAAAAATAACAAGCAAAGACTAATTTATTTTTATTGACCTTTCAGAGAACGTATCCCCTTAATATTACACATTTTGCCAACCCAAACTGTGGGAAGTCGAAGATCCATTATTTTGGATATATTGGGACTTATTTTAAAGCAATTTTTTAAATACATATGTATATACATATACATATTTATGAAGTAAAGTCAACAGGACATTTAAAAATCCTGAATATCAGTTATAAGAGGCTAATGCAAGTTTTTACTCAGTTTTATCCATTTTTGGCACAAAAATACTCTGTTAATAGAAAAATATGCTCTCTCAATTTCATTAAAATAGCTCCCACATAGGCCGAAATACATATGTATGTATGGGGTATAAATTCAACTGGATGTTCAAAAATCTTTATATTTAGGTACTAGAGGACCCGTCCACGTTTTACTGTGGCTGATACATAGGTAGTACTACCAATACCATCTATATGATTTCTATTAATTGGATTATAACTATTAGTTAAGGAGATATAGCATTTTTGGTGAATCAACTTGTGTTAGTTTACAAAAAAATTAACCAAAAAGCATTCCGTGCGTTAATAAAGTATTGGTTTTTGGGGGAAAAATTCAGTTGAAATTGGACTGTACACCCGCGAAATCAACCGAATTCAATCGACAGTCAGCCAAGTGGACGGCATATTATGAAACGGTTCTCAAGCGTGGAAACAAAAAAAATGTTGTTCTGCTATATTTTTATGCTAGATATCGCGTTTATTTTGTTATGAATACATTTGCTTCTTCTTGTATTGAATGTTAACAGAAAGAGAAAAAAATAGTACCCTATGTCCTTACCCTCTAAGCTAACTTCCCACCAATTTTCAGCCAAATCGGTTCAGCAGTTCTTGAGTTATAAATGGTGTAACTAACAAAAACCTTCTTTTATATATACAAGGTCTGTCGCAAAAGAAACAGCACTGTTAAAAAAAAAAAAACAAAAAATTCATATTTTTCAAAAGTTATATTTTTTTATTCAAAGTAGTTTCCTTGTGCTTCGATACAGCGTGTAGCCTGGTCAATTAGCATTTCAAATGAGTGTTCAAGGTCATTTCTCGGAATGCTCTTGAGAATATCGGTCGTCGCCTTTTGGATAGCTGAAATGTCCTGAAACCAGTATCCTTTCATGGGCAAATGAAGTTTTCCAAATAGGTAAAAATCACAGGGTGCCAGATCAGGTGAGTAGGGTGAGTGATTAATGGTTAGTATGGAGTTTTTTGTCAAAAAATCAGTGACAAGCGTCGACCGATGAAACGGCGCATTACAACAGGCGCCAGTATCCTGCCTTACGGTATTGTGGTCGAGCACGACGAATGCGTGACAAAAGACGCTTCATAGCACCAAGGTAAAACACAGCATTAATCGTTTGGCCAGGTGGGACGAACTCTCGGTGTACAATACCCTCGGAATCGTAAAAACAAATCAGCATTGTCTTTATTTTTGACTTCTGAAGACGATCGACTTCTGATCGTCACAGAGGTCCTCACGACCTTCTTGGAATCGCTTAAACCACTCATGCACATTACTACGGGATAGGCACTGATCACCATAAACTTTTTTCATCATTCGAAATGTTTCAGTAAACGTTTTCCCAAGTTTAAAACAAAATTTAATTTTTGCTCTTTGCTCAAAATGCACTTTACGACCGATGACCAAAAGCTGCTGTCACTTTTTGATCGATAACATCGATTCATCGATTGTATGTAGTTATCCAATTGTCTTAAAATTTTTACGAAATGTCAACAAGAGATCAAACTTTTTATTTCATATACCCACCAAAAGGTGGCGCCACCAGAAACAGTTATATTTAAAAAGTTCTGTTTCTTTTGCGACAGACCTTGTATAGATATGGAGGCTAAGGGAAGAATTGATCAGATTTAATCCCTTTTCGACACAAGTGTATATTTTTATCAAGGACCCATTTTCTCAAATTTCAATGATATATTTCATAGATTGGCCGATATTTTCGGTAAAAAGTTGGCCATAGGCACTGGGGTTCACATATTCGGTATGAACAGTTATCGTCCGATTTTGAAATTTTGTGATGGGTAAAATAGAATACCTTATGAACACTATTTGGGCAAAATTTTAGTCGGATATATTGATTGGTTTTTGTTTTGTGTTCTGAAAAGTGAAAGAATCAATTGTAATTTAAAATTGTATTATATGGAAAGTAGGTGTGGTTTTTGTCCGATCTCGCTATTAACTGTTAAACTGTAGCAACATGCTGTAAGAATATAAAAATCATAACCTCGTGGTAATTCAAATAAAATCCAAACAATCTGGATCACAAAAAGCTTTTGAAATAAACCATTAAATATCCGAGTGTCTTTTTTGGGATATATGTTCATTATCTCACTTTTACCTTTTGTTGCTTTTACACCTTTCTAGGTATCCAGGAAATTTTAAAGGTTGAGGTTTGAAAGTCTCACATTCGAGAAAGTACTTTCAATGGCAAGCAGGTATCTCAGATGCTCACAGTATTTTGCTGTCTTACCTGAATTAAAGACTTCGACATTCGAACAGTCAATTTTCCACGAATTATTATTGTTAATAATCTCTATCTCTATCTTACTTCTAAATCTAAATTACTAAACTAAAATATATTTTGTTTTCTAAAGCTTTGAAATGTGAATGTAATCCTAACGCATTGAATTGTCTTCATCGAATCTTAGGTATAAATAATTAACAAAATTTCGAACCTTTATCCCTAACAGCGGTTAAAGCAGGTATATTTCTTAAAAAGCACAGGTATGTGATATTTAAATGACTTTTGCGATGTTATTATACTCTCGCAACATGTTGCATAGTCCGTCCGTGCAAACCATAACTTCCGTAAGAATTGATATACATATCTTAATGAAACTTCTATACCTGCTTTTTGGCACTATGAAAAGGCCACCTAACGCTGTTATGTAATGGTAGAAATAAATCCAAAATTAAGATATAAAACTGTAATTTGGTACAGGTTTATGATGACTTTCAAAATAAGTTAATTAATACCAAATTTTATTGCAAACCATTCATGTTTCGCCGAACAGCCCTTTGTCCACATTTTTAATATAAAATAAGTCCAACAGGAAGGAAACGGAAGGTTTTTATCTGGCTTTGAAACTTGCAAGTTGCAACAGTATAAAATGTTCAGTTACACCCGAACTTAGCTCTTTCTTACTTGTTGTATTTGTTGCTAGTTCAGTAAAAATATTATAGTTGACGTTTTTTGTTATTTCGAAAACTACTGCTTTGGAAATAAATTAATAAAATAAATGTTTGGTCCCCTTTATCTAGTGTAATGCATTCGTTGCAGCGGTCTTCTATCGTGGTTACATTGCATGGAGCTTCAAAATTTACATTTGTTTTCATCTTGACCTTCTCACTTGAATGAAATCTTTTAGTAGCGAGTCACTTTTTGAGCCTGAGAAAATGAAAATAGTCGTTGGTGGTCACTACTCGTGGATACGTTAGGAGGACTACTACTTGGCCTATTTCATATCATTTATCGGACAACCGAAACACTCAGTAAAATTTTACGGTCACCCAACAAAATATCCGCAGTAGAGGTACTTTTTTAATAGTCTCCTGGTGTGAATTGTGTCAAGTTGTCATGTTATTTTGTATTGTTTGGCGAAACAGACTGCTGACTCCACTTGCACTTCTGATCTCTGAGAGCAGCATCAGCAAACTCGGTCTAAGCGAACTGTGGGGCGGCATTTCAAGCTCCTTACGTACAGCTGCAACCGCAGCCATTGGTTTTCGGAGAATGCAAAGGAATAGCTGCTAGGACGAGGAGTGCCGTGTCGCAGCGGAGAGAAAACAGACTGCCTACCTCGCAACGTTACAATCGACCACAACACGTGCTGGATGGGATAGATACCGAGAGTTGAAGAGGAAAGCGAGACGCATTTGCAGACAAAACAAGAAAAAACGTTAACTTCGGTTGCACCTAAGTGAAGGACTTCTCTTAGTAACTATGTGTTCAGTTTGTATGGAAGCTATATGCTATAGTAATTCGTTCTGAACAATTTTTTATATTGTTACCTTAAGCAGTAATCCATGCCAAATTTCGTGAAGATACCACGTCAAATGCGAAAGTTTTCCATACAAGCCCTCGATTCCGATCGTTCGGTTTGTATAGCAGCTATATGCTATAGTAATCCGATCTAAGCAATTTCTTCTGATATTACATTATTTCTATAAACAATAACTCATACCAAATTTCGTGAAGATATATCGTCAAATGTGGAAGTTTCCCATGCAAGCATTTGATTCTGATCATTCAGTTTGTATGGGAGCTATATGCTATAGTAATCCGATCTGAACAATTTCTTCGGAGATTACATTGTTGTCTTAGAAAATAATCCATACCAAATTTCGTGAAGATACCAAAATGCAAAAGTTTTCCGTACCAGCACTAGATTCCGACCATGAAAAAGTTCGAACAGCAATTACCAGTCTGAAGAACAACAAAGCGACGGCGGCCGATGGATTGCCGACCGCCAAGCTATTCAAACACGGCGGCGAAGAACTGATAAGGAGCATGCCATGCACCATGCGATTGGAATTTATGTGTGATCTGCCCAATCTACAAAAAGGAAGTCCCCACAATCCGCGCCAACTACCGTGGGATAAGTCTCCGAAACACCGCATATAAGGTTCTATCGAGCGTAATGTATGAAAGATTAAGGTACACCGTCAACGGTGTGGCTGTAGGCCTGGAAAATCAACAACCGACCAGATATTCACCAAGCGCTAAATCTTGGAAAAAACCCGTGTCAAGATAATCGACACACAGCACCTCTTCGTCGATTCAAAGCTGCTGTTGACAGCACGAAAAGGAGCTGCTTTTATGCCACGATGTCTGAATTTGGTATTTCCGCAAAACTAATACGGCTGTGTAAACTGACATTGAGCAACACCAAAAGCTCCGTTAGGATCGGAAGGACCTCTCCGAGCTGTTCGATACCAAACAAGGTTTCTGACAAGGCGACTCCTTTTCGTGTGACTTCCTCGACCTACTTCTGGAGAAAATAATTCGAGCTGCAGAACTAAACAGAGAAGGTACCATCTTCTATAAGAGTGTACAACTCCTGGCGTATGCTGATTATATTGATATCATTGGCCTTAACAACCGCGCCGTTAGTTCTGCATTCTCCAGAATAGATAAGGCAGCGAAGCAAATGGGTCTGGTGGTGAACGAGGGCAGACCGAAATATCTTCTGTCATCAAACAAACAGTCGTCGTACTCCCGACTAGGCACCTACGTCACTGTTGACAGTCATAAATTCGAAGTCGTAGATAATTTCGTCTATCTTGGAACCAGCATCAACACCAACAACAACGTCAACTTCGAAATCCAACGCATGACAGGTGCTACTTTGGACTAAGTACGCAATTGAGAAGTAAAGTTCTCCCTCGACGAACAAAGACCAAACTCTACAGGTCACTCATTATTCCCGTCCTGCTGTATGATGCAGAGGCAAGGACGATGACAACATCTGATGAGTCGGCGTTAAGAGTTTTCGAGAGAAAGGTTCTGCGGAAGATTTATGGTCTTTTGCGCATTGGCCACGGCGAATATCGCACTCGATGGAATGATTTGCTATATGAGAAATACGACGACATTGACATAGTTCAGCGAATTAAAAGACAGCAGCTACGCTGACTAGGTCATTTCGTCCGAATGGACGAAAACACTCCAGCTCTGAAAGTATTCGAGCAGTACCCGCCGGGGAAAGCTAAGGAAGAAGAAATCCTCCACTCCAATTGACCCCACATTGCGAAAAGAAGAAACCGCTGGCGCGCTGTTGTAAACTCGGCTATAACCGCGTAAGTCATGTCTACGTCGTTAAAGAAGAAGAATACTTACGAAGCTTACATGAATTTCTTTACGGTCTAAAGCTGAAAGTTTATGTTCTGTATTCAATCACTGAAAAGCTTGTCGTTTATAGAAAATATGAATTAATTTATTATCACCTTAAGTTAAAGTATTGACTACAAATCACAGTATATTAGCATTTGTAAAAAGTTATACTTATTCAAGGATACTTAAGTGTAATATTGTTGTTGTATGCGTAACACTAAAGCATTTCGATTATCATTTAATACTATGTAGTACTTACTATATGATAAAATTATTTATTGTATATTGTTACCTTTAAAACATTTGTAGTTATATTTAGTTTTGGCAAGCGTATGCAATTATTGTTAAACTTTGTGATTTAGCACATATGTACATTCATTCGTATATCGATATGCAAATGGACCTACCCACGCCTGTAACAATTGATCAATAAGTCACGCAGTTTTTGGTTTGCGTCCTGAGGTCATCCGTCCTTTGTCTTTTTATTGGTGGATTTTCAAATGAAACTCTCAGCGTAATTTTATATTTTACTTCAAAACCACACGCCAGAACATTATTTTCTTGAATTCTGAATTTTAACGAGTTTTTTCTTCACGTTCATTCTGTTCAACACCGTCAGATTCCTAGGAGAGCGCATTAAATGAGCTCTTTCAAAGTACTTTCCTTTAAGCAATACGCCACCTCCTCGCAATTAGCAATGACTTATTGATGCAATTTCGACAAGTATGGTTATTAAATTGTAATGATTACTAGAAAAATTTAAGATTTACATTCTCAGTCTAGAAGCATTTAGAGAAATGAAAATTCCTTACATAGCGTAAAAAATTGAGACTATAGAAATGAGTTCTCTACATACTTAAGCAAATATTTTTCGAAACTTAAGTGACATTTTTAATTATTGTACAAATTAAATTCTAAATTAAACGAGATATTCACCTCCCTCCACGTTGGAAGGCGGTCCACATTGATCAGTGCGCTTTATTCGTTGTGCTATGGTTCGCCGCCGAAGTTGTGGTTTTGTGCTAGGCACAAGAGCAATACTTCTTCACGAAGCTGTCCGATATGCAATGCGAATCTTTGTAATATGAATCCAGGCGGCTTATTTCACCTGTAATATGCATAGCCTCGGTCTCTGGATTGTAGCGCAGTGTTACCTCAAAATCGGCACTATTCGGTTTTGTAACGAAGTGCAGACGATACACATCCAATGCAGTGCCGTTTGCATCTTTCGGTCTGAAAGCCTCATACGAGCGGTGCGCACTAACGACATTGTGGAGCTGCAAAGCGCGACATTGAGACGCAACTGTGCCATTTCGAAAGTTACGCACCAATTCATTTATGTAGTTAACCGTTGAATTGCCTAATTTTTGTATGATATTCGAGTTTTTATGCACCTTATTGTAGGGTATACAGGTGCACCAGTGTTCATCGATGGCTGCATCGTTACAAGAACGATCCAAAGGCACTGGTTCTAAAAGCGTTTGGCAATTCGGGCAGCCTTCAGCCGCAGTTAGAAACTTGGATTTATCTTCAACACGCTCGGACATGCCAAGGAAATGCTTGAGTGTCATGTGCAGATCATACGGTGTGGTTAAACGATTCTTATTCACGCTTAAAGCATTTACAAAGCTTGGGTATTTTTGCTTCAGATACTGTGGCAACCAAAGAAAGATGAATGGCAAACGTTCCTCCATATGACCGGATGCGGTTGTGCGTGCAGGTCCAAAACGTAGACCGTGATCGCTGAAGAATACAACAATCATGTGTTCGAGTATGCCTAATCTCGCTAAACGTTCCAAGTAGTCGAGCACTACGACATCCATCGACGAGCAGTCACTTAAGTTGTTGTGACTGAATGAATTGGCCCAAAATAAACCGAATAATGGTTGGTCTTTGAAACGTGCGGCAAATTCAATGGCATAATCTAACACGAATTGTGCAGACTGCTGATAGCCGAGGCAAAAGGTGAGACCAGACTTATATGTTTTATGTAAATGATGTTCCGCAGCCAGTTGGAATGGACGTAAGTAATAGTCTACAGGCGGTTTCGTAAATCCCACCTTATAGTAGTTGAATGTGCTAATATCTGCTGCATCTTCGCCGTAACCTGTCACATAGCCATGCTCACGAAATGCATTCCAGATCAAGCTGCAGTTGTCTAAGGCACCCAAAACTCTTGGAGGGCATTTCGTAACTGTATTGTCTTTATTGTAGCCAGCAAGTACAGCCATAAAATTCGGGAATGTATTGTCGTCTATCTAATGAAAGAAATATAGTTGCAAATACACATCTCTAAATATTTTTATGATCAAGTAATATTTTTATTATCATGTTATATACTAACGGATTTTTCAATGAGAGCGCTACAAAAGCTTTTGAAATAAAACGAAAACGGTTTGGGATATCAATGAAATTCTTTATTCATTTTGTTTTGCATGACCACCACGGGCACGCTTGCCGAAGTCCAGACGCTGAACCGGGTTTCAATTATATAAATCGGCCGATACTGCTGCAATTTCATGTTCGATATTCGTAAGAAGTTTATCAATCGTCGCTGGCTTGTAAACATAGACCATAGACTTGACGCAGCCCTACAGGAAATAGTCTATAACACGACCGAGGCGGCGAATTGACTGGGCCATTTCGTGAAATAACAAGTTCACCAAACTTGGTTTTCAATAAATCTATTTTGACATTCGCTGTGTGACTTGTGGGGCCGTCCTGTTGGCATCAAGTCCATATCATCCAATTCGGGCCAGAAATATTCGATTATCATTAAGCGGTATCGATTCCCATTCACAGTAACCTACCAGTCTTGATCATCTCGAAGGAAATACAGTCCAATGCCGCCGTCGGCTCATAAACGGCTGCCGTGTTGACTCATGGAGTACGTATGGATTGCTGCCTGGCCAACAAGCATATTTTGCTTATTGACGAAGCCATTCAGCCAGAAATGAGCCTCACCGCAGAAGATGACTTTTCGTTGAAAATCCGGATCATTTTCAAGTTGTTGCTCAGCCCAATTCACGAACATATGGCGATTCTGGTGGTCAAGCGGCTTCAGTTCTTGCGTCAATTTGATCTTGTAAGGATGTAGGCCAATATTTTTTCGCAAAATTCGCCACAACGATTATGACGACTATAAATTGAACTTAGTGCTTTTAAAGTTGAGGTCACTGACTACAAATTTCGGTAGTAAATTTTAATAGTTTCGACTCGTTTTTGGATCATATATCTTTCCATGATGAGATCGCAAAACTTTTGGAAAGAAATGTCAAAAGAACGGCAAAAATATGGCGTCGTTTGCTGCAACTATTGGTCTACTTTTGTGGCGTCCCTATTGAAAAACCCATTATGAATGTAGTCTAATTAAAAAAAAATCTAATCACAATTTGGGTATTGATATCTGATACTTTATTCTGAATACCTTAAAACCATGGGATATCAATGTCATTCCAGTAAAAATTTTACAAATTTACCACTGCATTTATCTCTCAAATTTACTTCTAAGGAGCTTTTTGAAAAAAAAAAAAATCGCTACGTGTAAGTAAACCGGTTTTCAGACGGTTTGAATTGCACTTGTAAACATTATTGTGAAATTTTTATGTAGACCTCTTAACCCTTGTCAATTACTTATATTATTATATGTTATACTAATAATATTTACTCTTATCTACTATTGTTACTTATTTGTAATATTATAAGCAATTTCGGTTACCTTATTATAGCCACTTAATTCGAACCAATCATTGTCGTATAGGTACTGCGCTGTCTTCGGCATGGCTCTTATCAAATTTACACGCGATATACTATCGATGCCAATCATTAGAATGCTGGGCGGTTTTGTTCGGCCATGCTCAGTATCCTTCTTTTTCCATGTTTTTAAACGCTCTCGCACTTTTGGTTTTTCATTTATTAATGGATGCCCATTTTTATACACATTTCGCTTATTAGAATCACATTGTACTAAAATGCTTTCGATAGAAGGCGATAAAGAAACACTTTTCTTAAAAGGAACACATTTACTAAGTCTGAAAAACAGCAAAAAATAAAAAGGATTGTATTTAAATAATTTTTACCTAAAACAATTAAATTCGAATGACGGTTTAAATGTATGTGACTGGTCAAAAAAAAAGGAGAACAATTAATGAGATAACGAGAAACTGACGATTATTTTTTGACTTTTCCCAGAAAACTAGTTTTCGCACGTTAGCTCCCTTTTCGTAGACCAGGTCACATATAGAGTATTTATAAATCTATTACGTTTATGGTTCTGAGAGTTTTTTTGCTAATTCGTTGAACTTAACTATGACGGAAAAGACAAGCAGTTCTTTTGGAAGACGTACGGATGAGCTGAGAGACAGATAGTACCCTGATTTCAACTCGTTTCGTCGCCCTAATCGTTTAGGTTTAAACATAAAGCGTGACCTTGAAATAGATGCCCAGTTTTTTAAAGAAAAACACAGAAAGTTCAAATTTAGTGATGAATGTTTTACATCATTCAAAAGATAATTCTCTGACATTTATTTTTTCACGAATATCTCTTTCAAATATTCGCCGCGGCTATGTTTCAGATGATCCATCCGTTGAGTCCAATTTTTTATGATTCGATAGAACATTTCGACTGGTAACTGGCGAATGACACGCATGATGTTTTGCTCGGGGCGGGGTTGTCCGCATAGACTATAGACTCTACATATCCCCACAGGAAAAAGTCCAACGGTGTGATATCATACGATCTTGGTGGCCAATGAACCGGCCCAACACGTGAAATTATCCGAACCGTATGAATTCTGGATTTCAAAATGGGTGATAGTGTTGCAAATAGTTCGCTCAGTAGGCCATAGTGTTGACCATAAATTGAGCGAAGCGCGCGAAAAACATTCTTTACAGAATGTCAATTTTCTTAATAAAGTTGAACGATTTGTAAACGTTGTTGAGGCGGAACTCTATCCATGATAAAATGCCAAATAATGCTAAACAAGCGTGATCTGTCAAAAATAGGCTTTTAAAAAAGTAACACTACTTGGATCACCCGGTATATGAATATAACTCTATAAATATCTCCGTTAGTTTTAGGCGTTACAAACAACCGTTAGGTAAGCAAAACTATAATACAGTGTAGACTATAAAAGATACTACAAAGGTTCTTCACTAAACTCCATAACCAAAATTTAGTATATTTTCAATATATTAAAAACCATACCACACACAACCAACCACAGACAATATAATACACCAACTTTTTTTTTAACGACTTGAAATAAAATACATATGTATATACAAGTAAACTTCCTACAACGCGGTTTCCTTTAACGCGTTTTCGCTCCAACGCGGTTTCTAAAATGTGTCTATACTTTGATTCCGTTGAAATTGTTGATGTGTCATTTAAAGAAATCCGTCCTTCAACACTAAAAGCTTGAAGGAAAGCACTAACACCGGAAATTGACGTTCAGGGCACTGTTTCTACACAAATAGGAGAAGAATATAGGAACATAGTGAGATTGGCGCATGCAGTAGAAGGTGATGGATTTGATAAAATAACAATGGCTGATAATAGAATTAATTGCTGACGACGAAATAAATGAAGCAGATTTAGTGGCAATGACAAATGAAGAAGCAGTTGGTGGTAGCTCTGGCGATCTTTCCGTTGTTGAAAATAAAAACTTTTCACTAAAAAATATCGAGAAAATTTTAAATATGGCAAAGCAGTTGGAAGAATACATTTTGGAGAATGACACTTTAAGTGACAGAGCAGAAATATTTAAACGAAATCTTCAAAACAATTTAGCTCCCTATCAAGAAATTTATAAAGATTTGCGAAATAAGAACAAACAAACTTCAATGCACGATTTTTTCAAACCAATAATGGTCGAAAGGATGCCCGAATCTGATAGTGGATCAAGTTCAGATTTTGAACTAGTACGAACAAAACGTTCGAAACAAATCATACTAAGTGATGAGAAGGAGTAGATGGTTATCGTTCTATTTTGGCTTTAATTTATTAAATCTTTTAACTTGAATATTTTACGTAGAATTGAAATTTTATTTTATTTTATTTTGTTTTGTTTAAATAAATGGAATGCTATGTATGTTCTTATGACTCAACAAATAAATACACAAAATTATATTAAGCACATATTTTTAGTATACAAATTCCAATATTTTATTGAAAATTTTTTTCCTTTGGAACCAAACTCTGATTTTTGTATGGAGTTAGAGTCTCCTATAACGCGGAGTTTTTCAGGAACCTATTCACCGCGTTGTAGGAGGTTTACCTGTACATATGTACATGCATTAACTAACTAACTTTAGGTGGATCTGCATATCATGCAGACTAAAGAGTGCAAATGTATAAAAAATAATTTTAAGTCTGCTAAAACTGGCAACTGTATGTTAAAAAGTATGTTTGTATGTTAAAAAAGTATGTTTGTATGTTAAAAAAGTCCGTTGGAGATTTTCAGACAGGTATGCACGTTATTATGAAAGCGTGTGCTCTCATCACTCTCTCTCTCTCTCTCTCTCTCTGCACTTTCAGACGTTTACATATATATATGGCATGCGTGCGTAACTTTGAGTCAGTTTGTGCTTACATATAGTCTGAAAAAGTAAATTTGCTTGTTTTGCTGCGGTTAAAGTGGTTTGCTGAAAGTGATGGATTGTGAGGAATATAAAGAATATCGTTCCAAACTTATTGCACTAGTACGTAAAAATAAAGTCTTATGGGATAAGACTAAAAAAGTCCGCCTCAGTTATGCGGCGAAAAGCAAAATTTGGAATTCGATAGGAAAAGAGTTAGGCCAACCAGGTTAGTGTTTCGTAGTATTTGCCTTTGAACATGTGCGTATGTACAATGTACATACATACATATTTAAACCCTGCAGGAAAGTGATTGTGGTTTTGCTACATTTCGGCGATACAAGTTTGATGCCGTTATAAATCATGTGTTTGTTGTTATCAAAAAGTGAAACGAAATACATATTATTAAATATTTGTGCGTTGCTATGCACGTTTTGTTGTTAAAAGGCCAATATTTACATACATAAGTAAATGTATGATGTTGTGACCGTGACATATTGAATGAACGTAGGTCTATTTTCCTTTTGCGGGTGCCATATTTAGCATTTTTCATGCTACCAGAAAAACATATGTACATAAATATGTGCATGTGTATGTATAAAGAAACATATGTATGTACACATTTTTGCCTTTGCATAAGTGAATATCTATACCTACTATAATCAGACAAAAAAAGCTGTGACGGATATCAATGTACTTTTATTATCGGTTATAAATAATACGATGAACATAAAATCTATGGTAATTCCGATGCTTACAGAAGAGTTTAAATAAGTTCATGCATGGGAGTATATAATTTGTTTATTCATACTTATGTTTATCAAATCACACATGCATGAAATTTAGATGTAAAAGATCTTTGGATTCTTCATGCAGCGGTGAAAATTGTTGTCATACAAAATATGTAAATGGATTTGGAATGCATACAACTACAAAGCAGCCATATGCAACCGAGAAACAGAGACAAAAAAATTCTCTCTGAGTTTGCTCTCTCTCTCTCTCGTTTAGAGAAATTTTCATGCATTGTACATATGTATATGTAGGGATGAATACCAAGAGAATGTTAACTGCTAAGGTCCATTCAGATACAACTTGCCTCACTTTGCGTGTACTGTACTAAAACAACGAAGCAAAGAAAACAAAAGGTATGCCACACTGAACGCTTTGCTTTCAGTGTTTCTCTCTAATAAACCGGCGACTGTTCATTGGCAAAGCGTAAAGACAGAATGAGTGTTGCCCAACATTTTGCCTGGCTGCGCGTCGAAAACTATTTATGTGAACGTACTCATACATAAGCGTACATCGAAGTTGTCTCTCAAAACAAATGCCTGACTCAAATCGATGCAAAAGAACTGTGAATTGACCATTAGATATTGCAATTTAAAAAAACTACAAACATATCTACACAAAAATACGGGAATATATGGATGTATATCAGTATATGTGTACGCGCACTTATTTTAGCGAGAGCGAATTTATGTAAAGAAGAAGAGCCAAAGTACATTCACGTGAATAAATATATACGCTTTGCGCCTGCAACCAAACATACCATATATACATACATACATCTGTGATAAACCAGAAATACTGGGAAAGCTGTTAGACTCTGAGCAAGTTAAACCACATATGTACATACATATGTATTGTTTGTAGCATTCTTTCTTGTACGGAGTTCATATCGAATGCTAAATGCTACTGCAAATACCGCTGTTCAAATAAGATTTCGTGAAATCTATGAAAGCATTTATAGCGGGTGATGCAAGTAGAGGTACTTTTTTCAATAGCATTTTTTTGACAGATCACGCGTGAGTCGAAGAATGTTTATAAATCGTTCAACTTTATTACGAAAATGCATATTCTGTTAAGTATGTGTTTCGCGCGCCTCGCTCAACTTATGCTCAGCATCATCGGTTTACTAAGCGTATTATTCGCAAAACCAGCACTTACTTGAGACGCAGCATTCATTATTGGATAATATTCGACCACATCCAGCACGCAGTGAAGAAAATATAGCAGCTGTAGCTGAGAGTGTACAAGAAGACCGTGGGGGCGAACGACTTAAATTGTCTTAAATTGAGAGCGTGCAAAATGCAGTTGGTCTAAGAACTGAAGCGGCTCTTCCTTTCCAAGCGACATCGTTTCGTTCTATGGGCTCTTGAAAAGTTCCAAGAAGATCCGACGTGTTCGAGCCAAATATTTTTCACCGATGAGGCATATTTCCGGCTCAATGGATATGTAAACAAGTAAAATTGGCGCATTTGAGACGAAGAGCAGCTTGAAGAGATTCAAGCGCTCCATTTTTCATCCTGAAAAAACGACGGTTTGGTGTGGTTTGTGAGTCGGAATAATCATTGGACCATATTTCTTCAAAAATGATGCCAATGAGAATGGTGTCAATGGCGACCGTTATCGCGCCATGATCGCCGTATATTTGATGCTTGAAATTGAAGCTCGTGATCTCGGCAACATTTTGTTTCAACAAGACGAAGCCACTTCGCATACAACACATCAATCAATGGATTTATTCAGAGAACACTTCGGTCAGCAGAAAATTTCACGTTTTGGGCCGGTCGATTGGCCACCAAGATCGTGTGATATCACACCGTTAGACCTTTCCTATGGGAATATGTAAAGTTTATAATCTATGGGAACGATTCAGGCCTTCGAGCGAAACATCACGCGTGTCATTCGCTTGTTATCAGTACGAGTCATCAAAAATTAGATTCAATGGATGGACCATCTGAGACGTAGCCGCGGCCAACATTTGAAAAAGATATTCTTCACAAAATAAATGCCAAAAAATGTTATTTCGCATACATTGTGGTAGTAAACATTCCCCATTAAATTTGAGATTTCCGTGTTTTTTCTTTAAAAAAGTAGGGAACTTCGAAATGGATCACCCTTTATTTCTTACAATTTTTATAATTTTATATGTGCTTTTAATTTGTTAATTATATTTCAAATTTCAATGATGATTTCTGGGCTCACAAAGAACTGTAATGTGTATATAACAGTTCATGAGCAATACCCTCCATCTTCTCCAGCCATGAAACCTAACCTAACCCTAAACTGTCGTTACAGTTTTTGTAATGAAATTAAAACTATACATAAAGTTAAATTATGCCTTAAAATACCATTTCGACGGCTCAAAATATTTTTTATCGCCTCTTCCATCTGTCTATGGTATATTTGCCATAGAGACTGCGCATCTAAAATAGCGTCGAAGTGTAATATAATTAACAAAATAAGTTACATTAAAATATGAAAATAATTACTTTTTAATTAAATTTATTTTTTATTATTGATATTCTTGCAGGAGAGATGGTACGTAAACATTGGGCGTGTTTGCGTGATCAATATCGTAGAGACGTGAAGAAACAAGTGGTAGACGGGGTTGAATCTTCCTGGATATTTTTCGACGAAATGACTTTCATTCGGAAATTTTTACATATTCGGTATTTCGATGGAAGCCTAGATTCAGAAGATTCTGAAATTATAAACAAAAGTGTTGGCCCAAAAAAGAAGAAAACATGTAGGAGATCATATTCGAGGATCATTCCAACAACAGGCAATTTTATGACCCAGATTTTTTCTACAGGTAAATATATATAAGCAAGATTTCTATTAATTTGAGCTTAGCTTATGTAATTAAACAACTTTACAGCAAGTGATCATGTAAACTCAGATTGCCAGGAACAACAAGAACAGCAACAAGGTGGTGATTCGCCTACGAAAGTAAATTCGACAACCCGTCTTCATAGACCAATTAAAACGGACATGGACTATGAATCTGTTGACACAATAATAAACAACGCTTCTATGGAGGTACGTACATCGTTTAATATCAATTTTATACTTATTATTTATAATTATAAATATTTTGTAATATTATGTACAACGCTTTTAGCCCCTTGACATTTTTTTAATTCAATTATATAATGCCAGCGAATGTTTTTATGATATTTTATGTTATTTTCAATTTTAGCCACCAAATGAAACTGTAATTGAACTCTTAGAGCAAAGAGCACAAATTCCTAAAAATACAGAAAGGACACATTCACAGTTGGGGAATCGTGCAGGTATTCATCTTATTCAATTCAATCAATCAATAATTAGTTTTTGACTAATTTTTATTTTGTATTTTCTTAAGAATTCACACCTAACAAACAATCACATCGCCTCCCGCCAGTGAGTAATGTTTACGAAACACCGAGAAGCCTTGATATACCGGTCATTGAAATTAAAGACGAAGTCGAAATTTTGGCAGCTGAAAACGACACAGTTGCCGACACGACTGTTGCTTCTGAGAACTCCACAAATATAATGGAAACAGACTGTTCTATAAATGAAAAAAATTCAACAGGATTTAGTAGGAATACAAGTAAACATATAGAAATAGAAAAGGAACCGACTGATAAGGAGGATGACGATTATCATTTTGTGATTAGTCTCTTGCCAACATTGCGACGCATTTCTCATGATCGAAAACTAAAAACGCGTATGGAAATAATGAAAGCTGTAATGGAGGCGGCACAAAGCAATGCCACATAAATAATATGTATTACATGTTTTTATAAATATGTACACTAACTGTTAGATAGATAGATAGATTGTTATAATGAGGTACTGCACTAAACAGCGTATATTAAGTTTTCCACGAAGTTTGTAACTCCATTTGAGACCTTATAAAGTTATAGAGTCTGTTCGTCTAGGTGTATAAAATAACTGAGGAAGATTTATCGATCTGAGATTTTGCACACTTGCTTTTCTCTCCAAGAACGTGCTTATTTTTCAGAACCGCCGATATGGTATTACTATAGAATACAGCTGCCATAATATTCTCATATGGAAAACTTTTTATTGGACAGATATACATATGCATGACATGTGGTAGAGATTATTGTCCAAGGCAGGACTTCGATCTTCGAATATATTCTTCAGATCGGATTACTATATCATATAACATATGCCTATTATACATATACATAGTTGCTAAGAAATGCAACTGTGAAGAATATTATAGCTTCGGTGCAGCCGGACTAAATTTATTAATTATTAAATAAGTTAAGATAGATGTGTAGTTAGTCAAATAAAAATATACGAGTTTGACAATCAAACTGAATATGGAGAGTTCTTAGTTCCCACAAATTAAGTAAATATAATTATTATCAAATTTCTCTAGGCTTCTTTGACAGAAGTCAATATGATTTAATAATGAATTAGCATAGCACAACGCAAAATACTATTGAGTTCTGGAATAACTCGGAACAAACAGATCATCGCTACAAATTTTAGTTCAGATTTTTTTGTACTACTTATACTTCTTAAGTTAAGTTATAACATGGCTATCGGCTACCGAACATCATCAACTGAGTAGCAGGTAGCCATGCTAGATATGTTATGTATATAAAACTTTGCTAACTTCTTAAAAAATACTTTTTTTGGTTTAAAAACATTGTAAAACTTAAAAAATGTATTATATTAATTTTGTTTGCGTACTATTTGAATTGAATATTGGATCTCCAAACAAATTAGTAATTGTAATCTCTCTAACACTTATCTGACGATTTTCAAGCACCATATTCTTCACTTTTTTAATATTTTCATCATTTGAAGAGGTCGTGCAGAACGAGGCATGTCTTCAACGATCTCTCGACCGTCCTTGAAGGCTTTGTACCACTCGTAGGCTTGTGGTTTTGAAGTAACTAAACCAATCTTAATCCCGTTCCAACATTCGCAATGATTTCGCACACGAAATTTCGCTAGAAATTCTAAAATTTGAGAAAAATTTGTCGTTCGATATTTTTATCCATTGTAAAAATCGCAAAGCACTACTGAGGTGTACTCATATTTGGCATAATAATTAAGGACAGGACAGCATACTCTTGTAGAACCCTCAGAGTGGATCTAGTAACCGATGCCCAGAGCATACTAAAATTATGGAGGGAACACTTCTTCAGCCTGCTGAATGGCAGTGAAAGGACAACGCCAGGAGAAGGCGAGCCCGATTCCCCAATCGATGACGATGGAGCAGACGTTCCATTGCCCGACGATGAAAAAGTTCGAATAGCAATTACCCGCCTGAAGAACAACAAAGCGATGGTGGCCGATGGATTGTCGTCCGAGCTATTCAAACACGACGACGAAGAACTGATAAGGAGCATGCATCGAATGAAAAAATGCCCAAAGATTGGAATTTGAGTGTGATCTGCCCAATCCACAAAAAGAGAGACCCCACAATCTTCGCCAATTACCGTGGGATAAGTCTCCCCAACATCGGATATAAGGTTCTATCGAGTATATTGTGTGAAAGACTAAAGCCCACCGTCAACAAACTGATTGGACCTTATCACGATGGCTTTAAGCCTGGAAAATTTACAACTAATCAGATATTAATATGCAACAAATTTTGGAAAAAACCCGTGAAAGGAGAATCGACACACACCACCTCTTCGTCGATTTGAAAGCTGCTTTTGACCGCGATATCTGAATTTTCTATTCCCGCAAAACTAATAAGGCTGACGTTGAGCAACACCAAAAGCTCGGTCAGGATCGGGAAGGACTTAGTGGTAGAGTTCTTATCAGCTGAAAAATTAAGGCTTCCCGAATAATTGACACAACTTTATTTGACACTTCGATCACAGGAGATAAAATTATGGATATAGTATATAAAACCTACAATGTAATATTATAATATATAGTATGTGTACTCACCGATAGTCACAATCTGCTTTCGCCCCAGTCCCATTGCGCATTATCGACTGGTAACAGCAACGGATACGTCCAGATTTACTGAACGATTTTATTTCGCTCTCTTCAATTCGCAGCACATACTCTCGTGAAGTAGCATTGAAGGCGACGGTCGTGAGCGGCTTTTTGTTCGAGCAGGGTTTGTATTTCTCACGTTTGAAGTGTTGCATTATGTCCGGCGCATGCACATCTACGTCCGGTATTCGACAGGATTCACTCCAGACAAGATAACCTGTGGGTGGTCGCATTATTTTATATGTGTCATTAGTGAAGGAATTTTGAGGAGTAGAATCATTAAAAGATTCCACGATGTTTGTTGTTTGGTCAAAGACTGATGTGTCAACAAGTTCAAGAGTCGACGAAGCGGTCGCTGAGAAGGGTAGCTCAGTGTCGGCCGGTGGTGTCAGTAAAGGCCTTGCAGCAACACTTTTGTTAAATCGCGACGTGCTAGTGCGATTGAGTATCGAGTTGGTGGAGACTACTTATGCAGATTTTTGTTTTTTTTTCACATTCATGTGGTGCACATACATATACGGACGTTTGTACAATTAGACGGTGGACGCAGCACGGTACATTACAGCAAGCATTATTACAACAAATTGATACAAGCAATTTTGCAAAAGTTTTATTGTGCGAGCAAAATCCAGAATTTTGAAGTTTCGATTTTTTTGTTGCAATTGCGCCAAAAGCATGCAAATTAAGAAAGAACATAACACAAAACTAATGAATTATGACGAACAAGCAAACGAGTAAAACGACACAAAATGAAACTTAAAAAATAAAGAGTATACAAAAACTACTATAAAACTAGTAAAACATAATCGTAAAATTATACAAAAGTATTGGAAATATCATACGAATAATAAGATAACTTAACTTATATACACTTAAAGCTAACACATCTACCATGATGAAATCTTAAGTCGAAGGAAAAAGAAATACTTGAAACAAGGAAATTAAACCCCTGTTTTCGCATCTATAATTGAGTGAATACCACTGCCAAAGGGCACTCCAATATTGCACATTTAAAGACGGAAGGAGGCGCATCGACCTCCTCTGCTGAAGAGTCGCTTGAGATTCTAATGAAGATCTATGGGTTCAGCCCAATTCCGTCACATAGTAAGAGAGAAAAGAAATCTCATATGCCATTAAGTCTTCTTACCATATAAAGCGGATCATTTCCATAATGATTCCGAAGCTAAAGAAACAATTAGTTCTAAGGTTGGCAGGATCTGTAAATCAAGTGTCCGCTTATCTCATATTCCAAAAAGATGGAAAGAGTCAAGTTAATGTTCCTACAATCTTTTATAAGAATGTACAGCTGCTGGCGTATGTCGATGATATTGATACTTGGCTCTCACGTCACCGTTGACAGTCATGACTTTGAAGTTGTGGATAATTTCGTCTATTTAGGAAACAGTATTAATACCACCAACAATGTCAGCCTGGAAATCCAACGCAGGATTGCTCTTGCCAACAGGTGCTACTTCGGACTGAGTAGGCAATTGAAAAGTAAAGTCCTCTCTCGACGAACAAAAGCCAAACTCTATAAGTCGCTCATAATTCTCGTCCTGCTATATGGTGCAGAGGCTTGGACGATGACAGCAACCGATGAGCCGACGTTACGAGTTTTCGAGAGAAAAGTTCTGCGAAAGATTTATGGTACTTTGCGCATTGGCCACGGCGAATATCGCATTCGATGGAACGATGAGCTGTACGAGATATACGACGACATTGACATAGTTCAGCGAATTAAAAGACAGCGGCTACGCTGGCTAGGTCATGTTGTCCGGATGGACGAAAACACTCCAGCTCTGAAAGTAGAAGAAGAGGAAGACCTCCACTCCGTTGGAAGGACCAAGTGGAGAAGGACCGGCTTCGCTTGGAATATCCAATTGGCGCCACGAAGCGAAAAGAAGAAACGACTGGCACGCTGTTGCTAACTCGGCTATAATCGCGTTAGCGGTGTCTACGCCAATTAAGAAGAAGAAGAAGAATGTTCCAGCGAGAAGCACACACGACATATTTTAGGCCTATAACCCTCACCTCCTACATGCTGAAGGTCCTGGTAAAGCTAAAGGGCATACGCAACAAATCATTCTTTGCGAACAACTTATCAACTGCACAACATGCATACATAAACGGTCGTTCAACAGAAATTCCACAACACGAGGAGTAAGAGTCATTACATCTTAAAGAGTAGGACATAGCTGCCTTTCGTGATATATGTAGAGGAAGCTTTTAACAATAAATAATTAAGCACGATCATACAGTCTCTCACAAATGGCGGCAAAGGCGACATGCTGTGCAAATGGATTCAATCGATGCTTATGAACAGAATTTGTTTAACTATGATATGAACTGTCGACATATGTATGTATGTATGCAGAGACACTTCTCAGTGAGGTAGCCTATGCTTTTCTGGGTGGTGGTACTGACGACGATATGGTGTTAATGGTATCAGGGCAGTATCTGTGAGATTATGAACAGAGCCATACGAAGTTTACACCTATTGGCTGCAAACAGCGGACAACAAGGCTTATCCTAGTAAGACGGAACTGCTACTATTCATTAATAAAATCAAAATACCTCAATTTTATTTTCCCTCACTCGTTGGTACTGTCCCACACCTCAAAATATCTAACGGTCGAAATCGATACCGAACTGAGCTGAAATTGAATTAGAAACGTATTAAAAAAGATCATGTGGTGTATTACACGTACAAGAGTGAGTACACTATAATTTAAATGGAATACAGAGGGTGGTCTGTGCAGGAGTTACCGGTTTCTAGTCCTGAAACAGCTGAAAATAAATCTAAATACTAAATCTAAAATCAGACTATATCCTTCCAAGATTATATTTCACTAGTGACTTTCAGGTGCTAATACCCTCCAGACGGTTTACTAGAATTCTATATCAATCTATACCGAAGGGTCTTAGGAAGGGACGGGAGTATACTCTAAGTATCTTGATATCTCTCTAACCATTGTCAATTAAACTCAGCTAGCACCTTTCAAGTGGAACTACTAGACATAAAGAAGGTCAGTGGAGTTCTACTGAGTAACTACGGTAGGATACAGAGGGACTTATCGTCGCTATTGATAAATTCCAGCGTCGTAAACAAATGTAGGAAGGTTTTAAGCTCATTCACTGGTAAACTTCACTTGTCCATAATTTGGGTTTCCTGTCATAGAAATATTTTCGGCAACGTAAAGCAGACGAGTTGAACAAATCAGAAGCCTCCCTAGATTAAGTCCGATGCGCAAAAAATACCGTAACCGATAGGAACGAACAAGAGGAAGCTTACCTCACCTAAACTACTAATCTACCTACCTATAGCTGCCATTCGACAACAGAATACGAAATTATATTTTACGAGAGAATAATCAATTGTCTATTGATAGTACATTAATGAGAATATTATAATATTTTTAACTGTAAAGTGGAGAGCCTTCACGTCACAATTAACAGTTTATATGGAGTGATTTTCTTAGAAGTGTCTAAGAACCTATTTTATAAGTACTTAGTACTAAGAATCTCTGCAGAAAATGTGGCAAATCTTCGCCAATAACAGCATTTTTGTTATCAAGTTTGGTTTACCTTTTTTGTGGCTGTGATGATTGAAAGAATTGTAGACGACAGAAATGTCTAAAAAATCTCATTTCCTTTCACGCCGGAGTATGGAGATTCTTTAACCATTCTCAATCTAGGATTGCACAGCTAAAAAAAATATTTCAGGCCAGCTCAGCTTTCGCATCTAAAAAACACTCAATCTGGAGCCAAATAGATACGCAGTACCTGAGGGTCCTTGATATGATAGGCAAGAACTTCTTAAGCGGTCAAAAAACAGAGATAAAGAGATGAATAAGTAGCTAATAGAAAAACATAACTGTTTCCTAAGAAGAAGAAGAAGGAAGAAATCGCAACAACAAGCTTAATGTTCCAATAGGAAGAATTATCCTCCGTCAAAAAGGTTGAACATAGAGATAAACAAACATGAAAACAACACTTATTATTAAACGACTGTTATAAGCCGCCAGAGATCATATCCAAGTGGTCGTGAAAGACCGCCAATATGTAGAACAGATGGTATTGATTGTCGGTGGTCAAGCTCAGTTCACAGACAGTTCTCACGACAGTGAGGTCTACGAAATTGGAACAGGCTCGCTCAAATGGCCAAGGACTGTCACAATTAAGCATTTGGAGAATTTTTTCATTTTTATTACCACAACAATCCAATATATTCCATTCATACCTGCTTATCCGGCCTCCCCATAATGCCTCGCTGAAATCCTACCCAAAATTAGGCATATGTTAAGGTCTTATTAAAGAAAGGAATAGAAACATAAGGAATAATATAATTGACATACTATCTGAACAAATTTGTCTCGGACTGGTCCATTTAAATCCCCGCGGTAACCAAATGGATAAAAAATACGGTGGGTACAATCCTTTTTATATTCTTTACTTTATCACGAACACAAGCATTTGAATGGCACAAAGCATACAGTGAAGGTCGTGAAGTAATATTATGAATATGAAGTATACCAAAAAACCTAAATGTCTTGCAAAACGACGTCGAATAAAGGTCGCAAAAGAGATGTTGACAAGATAGGTATCGACACTATGTACATTCATCAAACGCATCGTTATTGGTGACGAGGCGTAGATTTATCAGTATAAGGTGGAAACTGTTCAACAATTCGTATGGAACCCACAAAACTAAGTCAAAAACGAAAAATCAAAATTTGCTGAAGACCATCCCAGCCATGTAAAAACCGTAACAAATGTGTGAAAACTTTCATTAAGCGTTGGCATGGTTGTTTTAGTTAATGCGTAAAATGCAGTTGTCAGTCCGGATCAAATTTGATGAGATGGCAAATATGTCTTCATTAAAAGCTAATGTTTCCTTTGATTCAGTTAACTCAACCGTTTTATTGACGTAGATTATTGGAACGAGCGAGAATGTTAGCTTTAACGCAATTGGCTTCACTAGTGTTACAACATTTAGGCACTTACACATTTTTCCAAAAATTAGTAAAAAAATTGTAACGATAAATAATTCTTATTTTTACAAGTGATTTCAAAATGTGCTTAAATTAAACATATTAATAGCAAAAAAATTATATGCATGCACTACTTGAAAAAACATTAAAACAAAATATCAACCTATACTCATACATACATCTGCTCTAAAAATACCTGCGGCGCTGCGCCTTTCCAAATAATCAATATATAAAAAATACACCTCGGCGTATACGTACCCTTCATGCCAGGCACATGTGAATAGTGCAGGACGGGAATGCGCTCATCCGCATAATCACTTCCGCGCATCGAACTACTCAAGTAAACAATGAATATCACAAAAGCGAATACGAGCAACAGCTGCTTCCGACGTAATATCCGATATGACCAATTGAAGTACTTGGCTGATGGACTGCCTGCCTTGCCAGTGTTCGTGAGGCGTTGCATTGACTTTTGCCAACAGGAGGACACCGCATTTTTCATTAACTGCTGCCCGGCACATGACAGTAACTCTGTCTGTACGATTGTCTTAGGCTTTCCCAGCGATCTAGTGGTATCTGCTGTGAGATATTAAAAATCAGTTTTATAAGTTTTGAATTGCTCTGAAAAGTTACCTTGTTGTGTGGCCGTTATTGGCGTTGAATCCATATTTGTGTTGTTACGTGTTTTCGTGCCATTTCCAAGCAAATGCTCCTTATCCTCATCAGCCGAGTTAGTTGTATTCACTGATGTGCTCGTCATAGTTAATAGTTTGGGTTGCCGCCCAGAGAGGGTAGTGCATATTCCTTAACGTTCGAATAACCTAAATAAAGATTAATTATTTTTTGATCAATTATTTATCTAAAATGAAGGAACTGTTGTAACAAGGGAAAAGAGAACTGTTATAATTTCTAGTAAACACAGGTAGTAATTGACCGCCACATGGATTAGGGTGGTAAACACAGATTTATAAAAATTCTAAAGGATTTTTTGATTACCGTTAACTTGGACTATGTTGGAGAGGAGTATTGAAGGTGCAGAGAAATGACATACTTATTTATTTGCTCTATTCTGGACAGATATTTTCAGACAGACCTAAATTTTTGACACTTTTTAAGAAAGAACATCACTAGAATTGGATCCTAATGTTTCGAACTGTTGAACAATTGGTGATATTTAATGAAAAAAATATAAAAACAAAAAAAAAACAAATTTAGGTGTTAAGTAATGATATCAAAAAATGGCGATATTAGAGTTTACGGGTTTCAAAAAATCGAATTGTTTTTACTGTTTTATTAAATTCTATGCCACCTCTAGAATATTGTCCTAAATTTTCATGTTGATCCAAGTAATAGTTACGGAGATACAGCCTTGAGAACTTATGCGCTCGAGGCTAGATAAGCTGAGTGTGCCGTCCTTAAACGCATTTTTCTCGAAACTGTGTTTTTGTAGCCGATTTGCTAGATTTCTAGAGAACTACTCAATCGATCTTCATGAAATTTTACACAGGTTTTTGAGATACAATTTTTAAAGACACGAAAGATTTTTTTTTTCGATTACAACATCGACATTCATATTTTGTAATTGCGGATTGGCTTAATGTTCACTGATAAAGATGATTTATAATATGATAGCACAATTTTAAAAGTGGCTGTTTCTTCATTGAACATGTTTCTAACATAAAATAGTTTTTTCATAACATTCAAATTTTAAATCTTGAAACCACGGTGGATTCATAAAGTTTATTATTATTATTTAAGAGACTAGAAGAAGACGTTGAGTAATACCAAAAGCTCCGTGAGGATCGGGAAGGACCTCTCCGAACCGTTCGACACCAAACGAGGTTTCAGACAATCCGACTCCCAATCATATGAATTCTTCAACATACCGAGTAGGTACAATCTTTTGAGTTTAAGAGTGAGCAGCTGCTGGCGTACGCCGATGATATTTATACCATTGCACTCAACAACCGCGCCGTTTGTTTTGCTTTCTCTAGGCGTCGTAGCGCGACTTGGCTCCCACGTCACTGTTGGTAGTCATACATTTGAAGTCGTTGATAGTTTTGTCTTGGCATTAACACCAACATCAATCTTGGTAATAACGAAATCCAACGCAGAATAACTCTTGCCAACAGGTGCTACTTTGGTCTGAGTAGGCAATTGAGAAGTAAAGTCCTCTCTCGACGAACAAAGACCAAATTATAAAAGTCACTCATCATCCCCGTACTGCTTTATGGTGCAGAGGCATGGACGATGCCAACATCTGATGAGGCGGCGTTACGAGTTTTCTTGGGAAAGGTTCTGCAGAAGATTTATGGTCCTTTGTGTATTGGCGACGGCGAATACCGCAGTCGATGGAACGACGATCTGTACTAGATGTACGACGACATTGATATAGTTTATCGAACCGAAAGAATGAAAACACTCCAGCTTTGAGAGTATTCGACGCAATATCCGCCGTTAGGAGCAGAAGAAGAGGAAGAGCTCCACACCGTTGGAAAGCCGAGGTGGAATTTCCAATTGGCGCCAAACAGCGAAAAGGAAGAACGACTGGCGCCCTGTTGTAGTCTCTGCTATAAGCGGAATCTTCGCTTATAAAGAAAAATAATATAACATGCAAACCCCACGTTAGATTTATCATAGTCAGGTCTGAAGAATTAAGAACGGTGTACCACAAGTTAAAAAAGTTCAGGGACAAACGCCTAAAGCATGTACAAACAGCCGATACTAAAGAAATATTGCATTTCTAACCTATTAATGAATTAATTTGGAGCGGATTTAAGTACCTAAAAATCTCTATGACAGAAATTAGCGGCATGTTGATTGTATTTACCTCTGCGGCATACGAAGAAGTCAACATCAAGTCAAACTTTTTTCCGCTCAGAAATAGTTTTACAAGTTTAGGGTTCAGAGTTGTTATAAAATATATTCCCTCGAGTATAATCTTGCCTTTCTCGGTCAAGGTATACGCACCTACTTATGTCGACACAAATGGTTGTAAATGACTTCATAGCACATTTTGCAATCGCGTTGCCTTCATTCTTGTTCCTACACAACATTACATCAACAATTAAAAAACCTTTAAATCTATCATATTGTGCAGTTGTGTTAAATTATTAAATCTGAAAATAATCTGCTGACCCTGAAATTTATCTCCACGATTTACGTTTGGTAATTTTTTTTCTCTTTTCATAATGATGTTTTTATGAACTTCTGCATGAAACTGCAGCTTAATGACTATTGTTTCACTACAAGTATGAGCTTTTTTTTAACCATACATACATACATACATACATACAATATGTTACCAGAGTTGTGTTCATGTTGCGGCAGGCATAACAGTTAGATACGTCTTTTTCGTGCAATAAAAATATTTATTCAAATAAAACAATTAATTGTTGTGTATACTCGCATCACGCTAACTGCTAATTACTACTAAAAATATTTTTTAACTAGCAAATTTATAAAAATATCGATGTGCAGTCGTCAACTCATCATATAGTATACATTCATACAAACCATATATACACGAATGCAAGTTCAAAATTTTAAATTCATTAACATAAATAAATAAAGGAAGGTAATGTTTATAATGGGCCTTTTGATAAATGGGCACAACGTGACTCAATCGACGTCAGTGGAAAATTGCAATTTATTATTTGTATACTCTTGCAACATGTTGCTACAGAGTATAGTTTTGTTTACATAATGGTTGCCCGTATCACATAAAACTAAACGAGATAGATATAGGGTTATATACGGGGTATTCCATACCAAATCGACCACTTTTGAAACCGACCCCTTTAGATTTTGCTGAAACTTATCCATCCCTTTCTACTCTTTGAAAAACATTTTTGAGAATTTTTTCAAAATTTTTTGTCCAACTTCAAAAAAGTTATGAATTTTTCAAAAAAATGGTTTTTTTAATTTTCATATAGCCATAACTTTTGTAGAAATTGACTTTTGGCGATCTTTTTTTTTTTCATTTTTGCTTTTGAATGAACTTTTCGAAAATATACACGAAAAAAATTTAACACGATGAAATATATAAAATAATCGGTTTTTTAAGTAAAATCGTCATTTTTTTTTGTTGTAAGTTCGCCATTTTTCTTTTTTTTTTCCTCGAAAAAAACTTCAATTAATTTGACAACTATCCCTGCTAATCCCGGAGAGGGCCGATTTTTTTATATTTTTTTTTTATTTTTCATTTTTGAAAATTTACAATTTTTTTTAATAAATAAAAAAAATAAAAAAAAAAATCGGCCCACTCCGGTATTAGCAGATATAGTTGTCAAATTGAAGTTTTTTTGAGGAAAAAAAGTAAAAAAAATGGCGAACTTACAAAAATATTTATTTAAAAAAAATTGTCAAATTTTCAAAAATGAAAAAAATAAAAATATGAATATGATTTTCATAGAGCAATGGGCGATTTTTAAATCGACCCGCCCTAATGTATATACATATGTATATATATACATATATTATACTTATATATATAAATTATCAGGATGACGAGAAAAGTTGAAATCCGGGTGATTGTCTGTCTGTTAGTTCGTCCGTCTGCCCGTCCGTGTAAGCTGTAACTTGAGTAAATATTGAGATATCTTAATGAAACTCGGTACACGGTTTTCTTAATACAAAAAAAAATTAAGAGTTCGTAGATGGGCGTAATTGGACCACTGGCACTATAAAGTGCCATAAATAAGCACCAAATTTAGATATAAAACTCATAGGCGGCATAGGAGATCGCAGTAGCCAGGGGCACCTGTGGAAAAGAAATTTTAAAAAGTGGACGTGGCCCTGCCCTCTAATAAGTTTAATGTATGTATATACCTAAACCACTAAAGCTACAACAACCAAATTCGCTCAGCACGAATATTACATGAATCGATAGTGTGAAAATGGATGAAAACCCCGCTCACTCCCCATATAACGGTGCTGTTAAAAACTACCAAAATCGCGATAAATTGATAACTAAATACGCCGGAGACGTATTCTGCCGGGAAGGTATGACAAAGTTCTATAGGGGCCGTGGTAAAAATTGGACGATAGGCGTGGCACCGCCCACTTTTTGGTGAAATCCCATATCTCAGGACCCAACCGATTTCGACAAAATTTAATATGTGACATTCTTCTTACATTCTTATATCACATTGTTAAGGGGGTATTCTGGTCTAGAAACATGAATTTCAGGTAATTTTTAAAGTGTCGTAAAAAAAAGGCAATTAATATTTTTATTATCCATTTTTTTACTAGTTATTTGTTATTTTAGAAGAGTACAGAAAAAAATTAAAAACGAAAAAAGTAAAAAATTTCTAAAATTATGAGCAGACGAAGTGGGGGGTCTCTAAAAATGTCCACGAGACCATACCCATGATTTCAACCCTCCTAGTTATCTGAAACCAAAAAAAAAAAAAATTATTAATCTAGAATAATGTCGCAATGGCCGGAAGTACGGAAAAGTGGGAAATTTTTTTTTCACAAAATGGCGACTGCCTGAAAAAAAAAGTTTTTTCGGATCACTTTTTCTGACGATTTCGAATTTTTTAAAAATAATAAAAATAAAAATTTGGGGATGAGGCTAGTTTCAACCATAGACAAGCCTATAAAGAAGACTCTTTAAAAATTTCAAGTAAATCGGTCCAGTAGAACCTGAGAAATCGTGGGTAACTTTCCGAAAAAGTCAGTTTTGAGAAAAACGCGTTTAAAGTTTAGTAGACAATTCTAGTGAACACGGACGCCACGTCACAAAATCGGCTGTATCTCTGAAAATTAGGCGAATTTTGAAAAATCCTTCCAAGGTCATATTTTCTAAATCTAATCTAAACTTTCAAGATAAGCAAAAAAAAAATCGATTTTTGCAAAATCCTAGACAAGAATATCCCCTTAGAATGGATGAAATCCGATAAGAACTACGCCTACTTCCCATATAACACTATTTTAGATTCCACTTGTATCGTTCAGTTTCCAGTACGCAAATCAAGAAGCAAATAATATAACGGGATAAAACTTTGCACGAATAATGTCTTTAGTATGTGCCACCTTATGGCCAAAAATTGTTTACATTCAATAAAAACTGTTCAATACCCCGGGTACCGAATATTTAGACCCCGGTACCAGTAGTTGACTTTTGATCGAAAATGTCGGTCAATGTTTACGATATATATAACTGAAATTAAATGATAATCCTTCACTTATAATGGTATATCTGTATGTCAAATATATTTTCATTGTAATTTCATTAATTAGTGCTTTTAGTATGTAGTTTTTATGGTTTCCGTTATGTGGGTGGTGAGGGTTGTTATTATCCGCTTTTACCCATTATAGCGCTATAAAATTTTTTTTTAGAAGATTGCACACAGCTGTTTGGTGACCAAAACTATCCTTGTATATATCTGTAGTATAACAAGTAAGGAAGGGGTAAGTTCGGGTGTAACCTTCAGGTGTTGGGAAAGTTTTGCATTGGACTAGAGAAAGTATCGCCGTGATTTCATTCATTTAAGATAAGAGAATACATCGTTATTAGGAAAATATTATTTCTGAATTTCATTGTCTTACATATCAACGGACAGATGAGGTATAAAGTCAACGGGAAGTTCGAAAATATTTATGTAAGGCATGTGGCGACTTTGTTTGGCGGAAGTTTGTCAAGGTCCATGTATAGCAAGTTTCACCAAGATATCTCATTTTTTACAGTTATCGCTTGCACGGGCATAAATACATATGGACGGACAGGCAGTCACTCGGAATGCAATTCGTCACGTCATCTTGATCACTTATATGGTATATATTACCGATATCTATTTGGATTAGTTTTAGGTGCGACAATCAACCGTTAGATAAACAAAACTATTAAATTCTGTAGCAACATATTGCAAGAATATGGGTATGTGGGAAGCCAGCAGATGCATCAGAACCCATGGAAAATAAGTACGTACAGACATATAAAAATCTATACAGGTCACGTCATCATATAACACATGTATCAATCAAGGCATTTTTCACGCGTTAGCGGGATTATGAGTGAACATACATACATACATATGTACATTGATATCGATTTCCATTGACTCTTCACTTTGTATGAAAAAATATAGCCTATTGTTAGTGTTGGCCAACTTAAATTTAAAAATTGTTACTTGTCTACATATTGACATAAAATATGGCGCAGACTTTATAGATTCGGTTTTGATTGGGAAAGTAAAAATTAGAAAAGTTTTAAATTAATTTTCCAATTCCAATAACTAATAGTCAAGTTAGGTTTTTAAAGAAATTTTTAATTGGAAAACTGAAATGTTGAAAAGTTAAGAGGACATTGGATTCACCAACAGATATGTATGTATGTTTACCGAACTGAATGAGGAATTGTGGGTTTTCTCAAAACACTGAATTACCTTTTCGTTATTAAGCTGCATACGTATTTTACAGAGTATTAGTTCCTTTATGCAAATAATATACATACATATTTCTAGCAATACAAACTTTGCTATACGAGGGCTGCTATATATATTCTGGCCTAGGGCAACGCTAAGTGTTGCCAGGTGCAAGCTGACATTTCCATTGGAAAGTTTGACATGCTTTCGCATAACATCACTCAGAACGTTTTGTCATTTAATCGTGAATTGTTTTATTTACAGGGAATTAAAAAATTCATCTCGGCCAAAAAATGGGATTAACTCGTGAACATTTTCGTGCGATCATTTTTCACAACTTTCGACGTGGATTATCACAAGAGTGCATCGATGAACTAAAATCTTTGTATGGCTATGAAGCACCATCTTATAGCACTGTGAAAAACTGGTATAACGAATTCAATTGTGGCCGACGCTCGCTCAAAGACGAATTCCGTGAAGGTGGTCCAAAAACAGCCGTTGTGCCAGAAAACATCGATGCCGTACGTGAACTGATAATGCAAGACCGTCATGTAACATACCTTCAGATAGAGGCATGCCTATGCATTTCTCCCACCAGCATACATTCGATATTGCATGAACACCTGGCCGTAAAAAAGGTTTGTTCTCGTTGGATCCCGCACAATTTGACAATCGCTCAAAAAAAGCTCGTGTGGATTGGTGTAAAGAAATGCTGAAAAAATACGTTTATAAAATACGTGCTTCAAAAGACGTTTATAAGATCGTCACAGGTAACGAATCATGGATGTATGCGTATGAGCCCGAAACAAAACAGCAATCGACAAAAAAAAAATAAAAAAAAATCATTTTCGTTGATAAATATGCCTATTTACATTATTAGGCCAGAAATATATCTAGCAACCTACGTCGAGTTTAACAGAGCTTTCATGGCGCTTTTCTAAGGTTATACTAAGGGTGGAAGCTTTTACATATATTAAGGTTTGGTTAATCTGGTAGGCCAATGAGCCACGCATAGACTAGTTTGGTCCTTTGCGATACTAGACTGAGTTCAGTTACTAGGTACAAAGGGAGTAGTAATCCTTTAGGATGCCTGCGCTTGACGCGAATTTTAACAAAGTCTGTGCCTCACTATCGACACCTCCGCCAGTGTATCATACCGTGGGAACCCTAGATGCTTACAGCGCAGTCTTGCCAATGAGCTACAAGTTTCCCTGATGCCTTGCTCTAGACATTTCCTGCAGTCTTCCTGATCTGTCAGCCTCATTATGCGGGACAGACAGTGACCAGTTAGTATTCCGTGCCAATACGAATTTTGTGTACTTCCAAACTACCGTTTTGCACATGACTTTTGCAGTTTTGCACTCAGGTAACTCGTTCCACGAGTTTTGATTTGCTTACCATGCTTCTGTCCATATCGTCGTATAGACAGTGGATGGTTTTCCCAACATTGATCACGATTTCAGGTATTAGCCGTACACTATTCTTGACAATCTCTACCACTATTTCATTGTCCTCGTTGCTTTGTGGCCTGGCACCCAGTAGAAGTGAAGTTGCTTGCTTCTGGCAACAGTTTCCACAGCCGCCCTGGTTCCGAAGGCACTATCGATATGCGAGGTTACTGCATCGATTGCTGCTTTACTATCTACGTAGACGTTGCAGGTGCATTGGAGGCCCGCTTCACGGCTTTTGCAATAGCAAAGATCTCAGCTTGAAATATACTGCAGCGGCCTGGCAACTTAAAAGGCTGCCTTATGCCTAACACTGGACAGTATATCGCCGCACCAACTCTATCATTCAATTTCGAGCCATTCGTATAAATGTTTAGAGTGTTGACCATAGCTAAAATACCTTTGCGCCAACCATATTTTCTATGTTTACTTTGAACCATCTTATTATTGAACCTAAGTATATTAAATGTACTAAATTGAGAACAATACTTTAAAAACAAAAAGCTCCTTACAGAAACTATCGTCCATTTGAAGAAAAGTAATACCATAAGTAACACATTTTTTAATTAAATCGAAATTTAATTAAACGATACAAATTATCTCTTTGACCCAATATATTGCTAAATAAGCGCGATAATACTATAAAAGCTACACATAGGCACATAAAGTTATATACCAGTGTTCAGTAATTAGGTAAATAAGTCTGTAAAGCATTTGATAAAAACTGCGTAAAAACAAATATAAGAGATATGATTGAACAGTTGTGTGAGTACATATGTATTATATGTACATTGTGGCGATGAAGAATTGCTTTCAAGCACCATAATTGCACACAATGGCTTTACAATAGCAGAACTACGAAGGCACGGGCAGACGTTGTGCTCTTCAATGAAATCCAAAATAGCATAAAAACATTCCTGCATCGCAGATATGCAGTATATATATGTACATGCATAATTGTATGTACATTAGGGTGTTCCTTATTTTTCAAGCTGATATTTTTCTTGCAAACGTGCCTTGAAGTTTCAGATAAAATACAACATAAACAATCTCTGTATTTTCGATTTCCTCTAAACCGTGCTTAAATTTACTTTTGTTTTTCGCACAAATTTAACGTGGAATTTTTTGATCTTTTGTAGTAAATTTGCTATCTCAAGAGAAAATAAAACAAAAACTTTGAAAATACAATATTCTGATACAAAATGTTCGTTCTACCCCGGCATCAAAAGTATTGAGCATTCATGCAAGTGGCTTTCAAATTATCTATTGCTCATACGACATGGCACTGGCATGATCACTGTTACTGCGTTACTGAGATTGCATTCAGTGCATTTTACGTATAACTTTAAATGCCTTTTTTGTAGAACGTACAATTTTTTACCAGAATATCAGTTTTCCAATGTTTTAGGTTTACCGATTTAATGCAAAATAACAAAAAATTTCATGTTATATACATGGAATGGTTATATTGAATTCTATTTTAGGACAGAAACAGAAACTTTGGGAGGCGTTTACAAAACAAATTATCTTGCGAAGAAAAATTAATAGCGGACTTGCACCGCGAACTATGGTCTCTTGGGAATCAACGGACACTACAATGCATATACAGTGAAATTCCTCATAACCGGACACCCACCATGGCAGTGGTTTTGTCCGACTATGGGAGCTGTTCACATACATAAGTGTAGTGGCAAAAACGTGAGTTTGAAATATATTCTCTGACTCTAAGAGCTGCAACTCAGAGCTATCAGGCGAAAGTGAATGAGAGACAATTATCCCAATGGTTTCCCTTAAGCCACAGGTAACCAGACGGCGCAAGCGCAAGTCATATTTTTTTTAGTAATCATTTTTCATATCGTTCCTAAAAAACCATCGCACAACTGCACAAATTAGCAAGAATTAAAAAAAAATTTTGAAAACTTTTTCGTATATCAGACATAATTTGAACGAAATATTAACAAAATAGTGTCTGTGTCCGGTTACTGGAACGTTCTCATGTCCGATTATAGGAAATGGTTTCTTATGAAATTATTAATCTAAAGGTTATATTCATAAAACTTATTCGGTTATGAGCGGCTCCCACTTATAAGGAATGTCCGGTTATGAGGGGTGTCCGTAATGGAGAATTTCACTGTATATGCACGCAGAAGATGTTTTCGTATTTCTTGTTTTATTTAATTAAAGTGTTGAAATAAATAATTCTTAAAATTCAACCGATTTTGAGAGCTTTTTTTTATTACAAAAATGTTATGTTCCAATGCCATAGATTTCTGCACACAGTTTCTATTCTACAACTGTATGGACTTTATAGCAAAGATCACCCAACTTAAAGACTTTCACTTTTATTATAAACATTTTGTATTGTAATTGGTCTATGATATATAGTATGATTACTTCAAGAATTTTAAGAACGACCTAGTTTGGAACTTAGAAGATACGTAGGTTGCCTTTTATAATTCGGAATTAAAGGACAAAAGCGAAAATCGCTTTATTGTTTTTCACAAACCATTAAGATCTATATACTTTTGCATGTGTTTTATCCAATTGTTGAAGCACTTTTGCCACTCTGATTGAGGTACATATACTACTGTGCCCAAAAAATTTAATTTAAACTACGCGCGTCGAAGGATCTGGAGAATTATTTTTTTTTTTAGGTTGGTAGTACTCTCAGTCACATTTATGTCAAATTTCATGTCAAAATATTCATTAGTGTTTGAGATACGTGTCGTTTTATGAGCCGCTAAAAGTGAGTTTTTCGTTTTTTGCGATGTCGAAATTTGTTGAGCAAAGAATTTGCATTAAATTTTGTTTACGGAATCAATTTTCTGCTGCGGATACGTTGAGGATGGTGCAGAAAGCCTTTGGTGATGAGGCTATGTCTAAAAAAAATATTTACAAGTGGTATAGTGAGTTCCAAGCCGGCCGTGAACGTGTCGAAGACGAAGAGATTCCAGGGCGGCCATCAACCTCAACCGACGAAGCTCACGTTCAACAAATCAAAGATTTGGTGTTGAAAAACCTTCGATTAACAATTAGAGACCTTGCTGATGAAGTTGGCAAGGCCGGAATTGTGGAATGACAATTCTTGGTTTTTACACCACGATAATGCACCATCCCATACTGCCCTCGTAATTCGTGATCATTTCGCCAAAAACTCAACCCATATCGTTCCGAAACCACCGTATTCACCTGATATGGCCCCATGCGACTTCTGGCTGTTCACCAAGGCTGTGTTCCGCTCCGGGGACACAGTTTTTATACGATAGAGGAGATCCAAGCCGCAGACGGAACTGAAGGCCATCCCGGAAAGTGACTACAACCAGTGTTTCGAAGATTGGAAAATCCGTTGGCATAAGTGCATTGCATCGGAAGGGGATTACTTTGAAGGAGATGAAATTGATTTGGAAGAATAAATAAAGAATTTTCAAAATAAATACAATGTCACCTTATTTTTTTATGTATCTAAAACATGCGTTCTGAACGCCTCAACCACCTTTTCAGGTGACGAATAATTGAACTCTTAGTTAATTTTTTTGTACGGGAACAAAAAGAAGTCATTCTGTGCCAAGTCAGGACTTTATGGTGGATTACTCATTATGATCTACGACGTCGATTGTATTATCCATACTATTGATAAACAATATCGTTAAACTTTATGGAGCTTCATCACAAAAAATTGAATCGATGAACTGTTAATCCATGTCGAAAGTTGTGATAAAAACAATCGCGCAATAATTTTCGCGTTTAGCTCCATTTTTTGGACGAGATGAATAGTTTAAGTTACTGTAAGACACACAAATGGTGCTTGTATGACAAAAAGTTCTGAATGTATAATACAGTGATCAAATTGAATGGTAAATTTTTAATATACATATACTTCGCGTGTTTTTCGAACCGGTAATTTTTGCTTCTGTAAGTTGGCAGTACTGTTAGTGACATCTATGCTAAATTTCAAATTCAAAATATTCATTAGTATTTGAGATACGCGTTGTTTTGTGAGGCTCTATAAGTGAAGTATTCGATTTTTACTATGTCGGCATTTATTGAACAAAGAAGTGCGATTATGGACCATCTCATACTGCATTGGTTATTCGTGATCGTTTCGTCACATTTTCAACTAATATCGTGCCGCAACTACCGCATTCGACTGATTTACCTTCGTATAACTTCTGGCTATTCACCAAATTCACATGACCACTCTGAGTACACCGTTTTTACTCAATTTTGATGGCCATCACGGATTTTTCCAAGTGCTATGATGACTGGAAAACTTGTTGGCATAAGTGTATTGCAGAGGGAGGGGATTACTTTGCAGGAGATGAAATGGACAAAATTCACCATTCAATTTGATCACTGAGTATAACATCAAATATGTCTAGGTTTATATAACTTTAACTTAAAGTTGTGAGTTGCCAGATTGCAACACTAGGATTGCCAAATCTCGATATATAAAGACAACCATGTCATCGAAATTAATATTTCTCTAAAATTTTCAGACATCTTTAAATTTCCAACGCTTGCTTACATTAACCATTTATTTCATAATGGGAATGGCGATCTACTATAGATCTTTTCATTGTAGTGATAAATTCTAAAAAAAAATCGTTGTTTTATTGTCTTATTAAATTCCACAACACCTCTAAAATATTGCCCTAAATTTTCAAGTAGATCCGAGCAGTAGTTTCGGAGATACAGCCTTGAAAACTTATGTGCACGAGGCTAGCTAGGCTAAGTGCGCCGCCTTTACACGCGTTTTTTTCGAAACTGTGATTTCGAAGTCGGTTGAACAAGGTTGATGATCCTGTAAGGAGTTATCCTGCCAATGCGGGCGCATCTTTTTTCTAAGGGGTCACTGGAAATGGCGTCGCAATGGCCGAGTTTAAAATATTTTTTTCTACAAATTTCAGTATTTGTTTGTTAATAGTTTATGTCTGTAACAATAAAAAATTCCAATAAAATATTTAATTTTTTATAAGAGACTAACACTATGAGCAAAATCAGTCGATTTCGCGTTTCGCGTAAAATATAAACCTATTTCGGCTACTTGGTGATATTTACAATGGGCTTTCCAAAGTAAACAGGACTTTTTGAATCTAGCGCCCCTGCTGGCGCCATCTACTTACTTATATGTAAGTATGTCAACTAGTGCGTTAGAATCTGCTATCTTTATCGATTGTCCAGTGAGAATTTCATGACATTTCACCGATTGGAAGTGAAGTTATTGCGTTTCAAGTGTCAGTATGTTTGTGTTATTTCATTGTTAAATACACTAAACTCTGTGCAAAAATAAAATGCTCTGATGCATTTGCTCACTTTCAGAAATACTTATACTTATAAGTACATAAGTACATACTTATGTCAAAATACGGAATGTTTTAAATTTATGTAACTTCGAAAACAAAAATTTCAACAAAGTTTGCTTAGCCTCATTTATAACAGCACACTATTCTCTATTTTTATACAACTGTTCAGTAAGAACCCTCTTTTTATTATTTTTTAAAACCAATATACATTTGTAAGTATGTACTTCTTTCGCCAAATCAAATCAAATAATTGAATGCTTTATATAAGTACGTAAATATGAAAAGCGCATAAGTTCAATTAACACAAATGTTTGTTTGTACCTTTTCTTTATTTATTTATGTTTTATATACATATGTATGTATGTGTGTATTTCTTCTATCTTCTATTTGTGCCCTTATTTGTGTGAGCTTTTCACCCACCGATGATGCTGTTGTTTGTTTTTATTTTTTTCTTTTTACCTTCACTTTGTTATTGTGGCTTGCAAATACACGTGCAGTGGGCAGCGAAATTGCATTGCATTTTTTGCTTTTATTTATTTTGCATTAATTGTTAAGCGTTTACTTGGTTTGTTTCTCACTGAGCATTCTAACTGCATATGCATAAATGGCATTACTTTCGTAGAAATTTTAATCGTCACAGCTTTTGCATAAATTGCAATTTACTCTTACGAAATATTCAAATCACTTGCTGTGTTACTCATAAAACTTTATTTATAAATTATCTGCATATTTTTTGAACACAACAGCTTTAATTAATAATTTAAAAAACCTTAGACTAAACACATGTCGTTATTTGTGAAATTTATATTTTTCCTCATACATCATTTGTATTTGTATTTTCATGTACGAACTTGTCAAGCCACGAACACTTTGAATGCCACCCGTGGCCGTATCACAGACGAGACTGAATGGCGCAAAGTGGTAATCGCCATCGGATAGCTATGACGGCAGCTGCAGTCGGCAATGCTACAGTGTCTTGGACGATTGCCGAATAATAGTTTGCTGAGAAAATTAATTATAATTATATTAAATGTGATGGTATTGTGATATTTTTGTATTTGAACAGCAAACGCTTTGACTTGGATAAAAAAAACCTTCTCTGTAGGGTTGAATGGTGAATTGCCCACTATTTCGCTGATTTACTAATGTAATCAGTTTAGCGCAAAGAGCTAAAATAGCGTGAACAAATTTGAAATAAATATTAGCTTGTATTATTTAATTCATTTGTATGTCTATATTGTTTAGGGTTTGATGCTTTTTGGACCGCCTTCATCTGTTTGCAATTTTCCACTTGAGTTATGTACCTAATTATTTTTTAGCGAAATGAGAATATCAAAATACTATAAAAAAGAATAAGCCGCTCGGAATGCGACTAATGTTGCTGTATAAACATATGGATTCTGGACTAATATGGTGGTACAGAAAAAGAAAATCAACCATATTTCGTATTTTTTACAATTCAAAATACAAATATTGTATATACGAATATTATTAGCAGAATTAATTTAAAGTTGTTTTACTCTCATTAAGCCTTGGAAGCTATTGGATCAAAACTTAAACTAACTATTCGTTGATTTTGGAAGCATTTTTCGGAAAACATTTATAAGAAGAAGATAAAGGGAAAGGAAATGAAAGGAGAGATAAAATGACTAATTCATCAACATAATTTTCAGTATCTCCCAGTGGAGTATGAGGTCTCAAGAAAGCATTTCCATCTGTTCCTGCTTTTTGCTAGCATCTTCGGTTCGTTCCACGATTTCAACGATTACTTTTTGTTTTCTTGCTATATAAGTATATTATTGTCGATCATCGTAAGAAATTATGAATACAAAGAATATATTTATTTACTATGTATGTACATATGTATATTTTCCATCTTTTATTTTCAATATGAACATATACTTTGCATTAATCAAAATAACAAATAACAGAAAAAATGTGTAAAAGGGAATGAAACTCCAAACTGATCTACTGTGCGCCTTTCCGTATACAATTACATCAACTAATTTGTTGTTTTCATAGTTTTTATTAAAAAATATTGTTTATACTCATTAACAAGTAACAACTGTATGCATTGCAAGGAAAACAAGAATTTCGAAAACAATCACATTAAAATAAAATAGTAAAAATATTTGAAACTCCCATCTGAACCATCGCCCGTTCTGCTTGCGGATAAAGTTACCACAGTCAATTTCGCGGCCTCGGACAGCGTAAACATAAACATATGTACATACTTATATATGCGCATACATGAGTACATACATACATATATCGGTATGGATGGAAAGCCAGTAGTTAAAAAGGTTAGATAAAGGCGTAAGCTAAAATATTTAATTACATATTTTGTAATTTTATAATTATTTCGCTGCATTGTAAGACTTCTTTGCCATCTTTGATTTATTTTTGGAAGCTTTGCAGCTGCAATTTTTTGGTAACAACGATTTGCATTCATTCGAAAATGTAGCTTAGTGAAGCCACGTTGTTTGACAAAAATTTTGTAAAAATATCTTGGCAAAAGAGTTTACCATACAAGCACTTGATTTCGAACGTTCAGTTTGTATGGGCGTTACATCCTATAGTGGTCCGATATCGACGATTCCAACAAATGAGCAGATTTTTGGGGAGAGTTTAAGATTGATATTTTAAAAAGGAAAGAAATATACATACTTATGTGTATACTTATGGTGTCTCCAAAATTTGTTTTGGGGTGTTACAAACTTCGTGGCAAACTTAATATGACCCGTTCAGGATATTAAGATATACATATGTACATACATATATATTTGGTTGGTTGAAGTTGAGGGAGGAATCAAGAGGAGCATTTAAGACATCATTAGGTCTATTGTACTACAGTAATAGCCAACTTAGCCCCATTTAACAACTCAGTAGCTTTGGCGAAATTTCTGAGTCTTTCCCATGCTCTTTTAAATTAGAACGTCTGAAGTGGCGGAAGTGTGGACATTCACAAAGGATTTTGAGGGTGTGATATTATTAACAGGAGCATTGTGATAACCCCTACATTATTTATTAATTCTTTCTTTAATAATGGTAACGGTTTTTTCAATAGGGTTTGTAGCGAGTAGACCGATAGGGACAGCAAATGACTCCAAGTTTTTTCCGCTCTTTTGGGATTTGTCAACAGTAAGGTTTGCCATTTCATCATGGAAAGATGATTCCAATTTATGGTCATCATAATCGTACTGTCAGATCAACAATTTAGCGTCTAGTGGAAAATTTTGAATCCACAGGCACAGTAATGTTCCCGTGCCAGTTAGAAAAAGAAGTGCCTGTAGTGTCGAGAATATTGCTGCCGCACACACACGTCGTTCTCAGGCGTTAGGAATCTCTGTAAATGTAAATGTGATGAATTTTGCGAAAAAAGATCTTGACCTAAGTACTTACATTCTTTCAAGATCAAATCGACGCTAAAACTGAAGCCGCTTGACCACCAGAATCGTCGTATGTTCGTGAATTGGGCAGAGCAACAACTTAAAAATGATACGGACTTTCATCGAAAAAGCATCCTCAGCGATTTGACTCATTTCTGGCTGAATAGCTTTGTCAATAAGCAAAATTTGTGTTATTGTTCAGGCAGCAAACCATATGTACTCCATGAGTGAACATTGCATTCCGAAAAAATTACATTGGGCCGTACTTCTTCCGTGATGATCAAGACCGGCACGTTACTGTGAATTTGAATCGCTACCGCTTAATGATAATCGAATATTTCTGACCCGAATTGGATGATATGCGCTTGGACAATGTGTGGTTCCAACAGGATGACACCACAAGCCACACAGCGAATGTCAGAATAGATTTATTGAGAACCAAGTTTGGTGAACGTGTTATCTCACGAAATGGCCCAGTAAATTGGGCGCCTCGGAAGTGCGATTTGACGCCGTAAGACTATTTCCTATGGGACTACGTCAAGTCTGTGGTCTATGCCAACAAGCCAGCGAGGATTGATGAACTCCTTACGAATATCGAACGTGAAATTGAAACAGTATCGGCCGATTTATGCATCTGAACTTCTCCAATCGTGCCTATGGTGGCCATGCAAAAGAAATCGAATAAAGAATTTCATTGCTTTTGTAGCGCCTATTATTTACTTTTGTAGCGCTCTTATTGAAAAACCCTTTAGAAACCTTTGGGTATGTCTAATATCATCATATCCTAAAGTACTTTTGTGGTATGTCCAGTATTGCTGGACCTCACTTATTCCTCTAGTATCCATTGCATCAAGCAACGCTAGGGCAGTTTAAAGGAATAATATTCGCCGCTGCGCCCTTGCTGAGCAACTTATCCCCCTTTTTATTTCCTGCTATACCCACATACATACATATGTACAGTATGTAAATGACTCGACAAAAAATGAGATTTAGTGACCTTTTCTCAAATTTCTATTGCCTTTGATTCAACGGTGAATTTTCGTAAAATCCAGAAAAATGTATTACTATCACTCATTTTTGAACAGCTACAACTCCCCGAATTTAATTTGGGTATTGGTTAAATGAAGCTTAAAATCTCACCTTTCCAGTACTATATGGTATGATACAATGTGATTGGTAGCACTGAAGATATACATACGACTACAACGACAACTACTGACAAAATACGAAAAGACTTTTTCGACTACTCAATATATGAATTTCTTTATTTAAAGCAGCAGTCTTCATTCTTGGGCAGTTTATTTATTTGGATCTCCAAGACAAATTTTTTTTATATTTTTAGACTTAATTTATGGACCATTTAATTAAAATTTCATTTAAAATGAAATATAGCAACCTTCTAAAAGGAATTAAGCTCCGGATGATGCAGTTCTGCATCCTCGTTGGGTATGAAATGGATCCCTCGCATCTTGAATTCATGAACTGCAAGTTACGTTAGAAACCTTAACCAACCTAAAACTCGTAAGGTCACCTCTAAAATAATCATGGCACCAATGATCTAATACTTTAATTAATGTTTTTAATATGGGTTACTGGAAACTGGGAAATTCTACTAAGTCGGTACTCCATCATAGGAACGTTAATGCTATTTACGCCTTACACAATGATGTAAGTATGTATATCTCAAAAACTGACAAACAAATTTCTTTGATCCCCAAAAAATTTCGCCTTAAAAATCGCTGGATCGAAGCCGGTTTTAGACCCAAGGCCTCTTAGGCAAAGTTTTTCAGAATAATCCGTACATCCAGATCCACATACGCATTAACCCACTTTAATACATATACAAATGTATGTATATATAGAAATAAGTAAATGTTCGAGTATGTCCGAATACAATACATACAGCTATCGACTTCGTTGCGGTCAGCCAGTGGCAGTTTTATATTTATGTGGCATTCAAATCAGAAACATACCATACTTGCCCCTCGTTATCTCTCCCTAACATCCGGTACTGCGATTGTAAATAAGCGAATATTAGTGAAATAGGATTTTTTTATTCGCTTCACAGTAAGCAGTAAATCATAATTATTTAAAGAAAGGAAGCACAAAATTTAATTATTATATGAAATTGCGTACAAATGTTTATGCGAAGAAACATGATTAAATTAATAAAATGCCGAGAGGAAAAAATGTCACATATGCTGGCGATTTTCTACTCCAGATGAAATGAAATTTCTCAGATGAATAGAAGTTCATGGTGACCTTTACATGAAGATGACATAAAAAGCGGAGTAATGGGTGAATTTAAATTTAACATTTTCCATTATATTGATGACATGTTATTTTCACGCGCAATGGCAACCTTCTTTTAAGTACATACATAAGTATGTTCTTCCAAAACAATTTTTAGAATTTTATCGAAAAGTAGAGAAAATTAGGCACTGTATCACAATAGCCGCGCACAACGTGGTCAAACTTGATTTTTGTAATAAGCCAAAGCGGTAAGTATGTAATTGGTCGTTTTCCTGCAGGGATGTTCTCATTTTATCGCACGCATACGCTTATATGGATTTCAAAGAGTTTCAAACAAGCTGCTAACACCCCTTAATAATCACTAATTCGTACTATTGCATTGGCCGTGGTGTCGATAATTTGTTTGACTGCCGTTATTGTTACTCTTTCATTGTTTATGTGAATAAATACAGTGTGTTCGAAAAACTTCTTATGATAAACTACAAATGAAAAATATATTGTTTTTTTATTTCACAATAAAATTACTGGCAAAATAAAAACATAAAATTTACCCAAGATTACTTCAAGGCACATAAAAGATTAAAATAAAATAATAAGCTTGCATTTATGCAGATTTTCAAATAAAATTTCGGCTGGTGTAAAAGTCGACAAAGTCATAGTTCTTTTTTGTCATACTGTGTTTTATTACCATATAAGTACATATGCACATATATACATATATACTACATACAGCATGTTGTGTAGTATGAAATATTTGATGACACTTCCACTCGCTATTATTATTTAAATAGTTGGGCAGTTCTTTGATTATTTCATATATTATATACATATGTAGTAGTTTTGTAGTTCAGTGTTCTGGATATGATTAGAGATTAGTACGTTGTTTAAATACATATGTGAGAATTTCGAGTGTTACAATGCAGATACATACATATATACTTACATATGTATATAATTTTTTGAACATGAATTCTGCGATTGTCGGAAATCTGTTATTACTGAAGTATGCTGGTCTCTTTTTGGTTTGATTAAATCCTGATTTGTTGTAGATTTCCTGAAGTTATTTTACACTTTTAAAAATGTGTAAACTTTTTTTTTAATTTCATGGTATAATTTCTTATCCAGCTATAGATATAAAGAGTGATCCATTTCGAGGTTCCCTATTTTTTTATAGAAACAACACAGAAACTTCAAATTTAATAGAAGCCGGATTGTCCGCAAAGGCTTTAGACTTTACATATCCCCACAGGAAAAAGTCTAACGGTGTAATATCACACGATCTTGGTGTCCAATCGCCCGGCCCAAAATGTCAAATTATCTGTTCACCGAAGTATTCTCTCAGTGAATCCTTTCATTAACGCGATACGTGGAAAGTGGTGCCGCATTGTTGAAACCAAATATTTTTGAAGAAATATGGACCGATGATTCCACCGACCCACAAACCACACTAAGCCGTTGTTTTTTCTAAATGACATGGCAGCTCTTGAATGGCTTCAGTCTCAAAAGCGGAAATGTGCCTTGTTGTTCCTTGTTTACCAGAATCACTGAACAAAATTTGGCTCGCAAACGTCGGTTATTCTTGGAACTTTTCAAGAGCCCATAGAGCAAAGCGATGTCGCTTGGTAAGGTCGAGCGGCTTCAGTTTTTACACAAGCTGTATTCTGAACGCGTTCAATTTAAGATATGAACGTAAAATGCGCCAAGTTGTTCCATACATCAGTCCGAGTTTTCTGCGAATGGCGCGAATCGAATCTCCGCGGTCTTCGTGTACATTTTCAGCTACGGATGTCAACTCGGTCGAATATTATCCAATAATGAATGATGAGTCTCAAGATGAGTGATGGTGTATGCTCAGTAGGCCCATTATTTCGACCATAAGTTGGCGTTTAGAGAACTTGAATTTTGGTAATAAAGTTGAACAATTTGTAAACGTTACTTAACAAAAAAAAACATGACAGCTTGACGCTACTTACATGTGATCTGTCAAAAAAGGCTATTAAAAAAAGTACCTCTACTTAGATCACCCGTTATAGTATATCGTCAGATTCATAAAGAAGAGTTTTATTCCGAAATATTGCTGGTTTTGTGGTACACAATTGACACATTCAATGAGGAATAAGTGCTAATAATTAGTTTATCATTAATATTACCTGAACACATATGTATATTAATGTCCGATACCCTCTAAAGTATATAGTATACAACATAAATTATCAGCGTGATGAGCTGAGTCGATTTAGCTAGTATCTCAGTTATAATGATCTGAAATTGTACACACCTTCTTTGCTCCCCAAGAAGTTAGTCATTTGTCAGAACTGCCGATATCGCACCACTATAGCATATTGCTGATATACATACAAGCCGATAGATCAAAATCAAGGTCGTGTAAGGAAAAAAGGCAAGATATCTTCACTTCCTCTTCAGTCTCCTTTACATTAAAAATATCTATTGAAGTAAATATGTAAGTATAAACAATAGACGTAATTGTTGAAAGGATTTAGTAATTGTATGATTTGATAATAGTTATTAATTTATGATCGCTTGTCACCATAAATTAAAAGTATTGTCAGTTTAGGAATTATTTCATCAAAAAGCAATTCTCAGTCGAGACTGTGAGAACAAAGACTTGTTACGCTAACAACATTGTGACAGAAATACATATACCTGTATGTACATAAATATATAACTAATCATAAAAATATTTGCAATGTGTGTTTATTGAGTGTAATTTCAAAAAATATAACAACTATATAAACCATAGTATTAAGTAGTTTCATGTTTGAGTTTAATTTTTTGTTTCATTTCAATTACCTTGGAGGAACCCAATTGAATTTTTTTGATAACCAACTCAATTTCACAGTTTTTTAAATCAATAAAAATAGTATTTTTGAACACCTGGTGTTTCACTACTCTCTTGTTAGTATTCTATCTAGTGCTATTTATTGACTTTATCACTAGATAAATATGTATAATTTATAACTGTATCATTTATTATTCTTCGTATTTTATGATTGATTTCCCCCAGGTGACACCTGACATTGCATTTCACTAAAGCACGTTGCACTAAGCACTTTCCATAAGCGTACTAAATATAAGTGTAGTTCCACGAACACGAAATAATTGCGATTGCAATCTACATGCAAAAATGTGTAAGTCTCTGAAGCTATTTAATGAAAAATACAAATAATGTGTACGAGTATATTTTACATTACACGAAGGTCGTACAATACAAAATTTTCAATAAAACGGTTCTCGGTGCAGCCCAAGTTCAAGTTGTAAAATTTAAAACACATAAGTTTGATAAGTTTTCATCCGATCGTGAACTCGATTAATATTTTTAATATTTTTATGAAACTCGTAGCGCGGTCTTTTAAATTTCTGAGATTGCCATTGCTTGGCCTTTCACCCAATTAATTATACAAGGAAAGTAAACAGGACTTAAAAAAAAAAACAAAACAAATGGTTTTTTTGACAAAATCAATTTATTTTATTCAAAATAGTCTCCTTCTGCTTCAATACAGCTTTTTGCACGGTTCAAAAGCATGTCGAACGAGTGGTTTAGCTCGTTGGCCGGTATGGCCGCCAGTATGCCGGTGCAAGCCTTTTGAATGGCCTCTACGTCTGCATAACGCTTTCCTTTCATGGGCAAATGCATTTTTCCGAAAAGGAAGAAGTCGCACGGTGCCATATCAGGTGAATACGGGAAGTGGTTATTGGTTAAAATGTGATTTTTGATCAAATAATCGGTCACAATGATGTCCTTTGAATGTTGGATTCTGAATAATTTTTGGTCGTCAGTCAATTTGTGCGGAACAAACCGTGCACACACCTTTCGTAAGCCCAAATGTTCAGTCAAAATGTGATAAATCGATGTTTTGGAGATGTTCAATTCCATTTCCATGAATTTCAATAATGATTTCGGCTGATTTTTGATGAATTCACGCACAGTTTCGATGGAATTTCCGGTGATCACGGATTTTGATTGGCCCACATGTTGATCGTCATTTATGTCCTCAAGACCACTTTGAAAACGTTGAAACCACTCGTGAACTCTGCTACAGGATAGGAAATCATCGCTATAACCTTGTTTCATCAATTGAAACGTTTCGGTAAAAGTTTTACCATTTTAAAACAAAATTTAATGTTGGCTCTTTGTTCAAAGCTCATTTTTGCACCGATAACACAAACATACTGACACTTAAAATGCAATAACTTCACTTCCAATCAATGAACTGTCATCAAATTCTCACTGGGCAGCAGATTCTAACGCACCAGTGGACATATAGATGGCGCCACTAGGGGGCTCTAGATTCAAAATGTCCTGTTTATGTTGGAAACCACCTTCTACTCTTGCATAATGTTGCTACAGAGTATTACAGTTTTGTTCACCTAACGGTTGTACGCATCGCCTAAAACTAATCGAGATAGATTTAGGGTTATATATAAATGATCATGCTGACGATAAAAGTTGAAATCCGGGTCTGTCTGTCTGTCCGTCCGTGTGTCCGTGAAAGCTGTAACTTGAATAAAAATTGAAATATCTTGATGAAACTTGGTATGCAGGTTCCTCGGTACAAAAAAATTTCGAGTACGTAGATGGGCGTAATCGGACCACTGCCATGCCCACAAAGCGCCATTAACCGAAAACATATGTATAAAGTGCAATAACTAAGGACTAAATTAATATATAATATTTTAACATGGCACAGCAGATCGCAATAGGAAGGGGCAACTGTGTTTAAAAAATTTTGAAAAAGTGGGCGTGGCCCCGCCCTCCAACAAGGACATATCTCTTAAACCACCTAAGCTGCAACAACCAAATTTGCTGAGTACAAATCTTATAAGAACTTGTACCCACAGTGTGGAAAGAGATGAAACCGGAGGATAACCCCGCTCACTCCTCATGTACTGTTAAAAACTACTAAAAGCTCGATAAATCATTGACTAAATACGCTATTAAATTTTACCACAGAGGTGGTATGAGGGGGCTTTATGGGAGCTGGTATAAAAATTAGACGATGCGTGGTGTCGAAAATGTCGGTCAATGTGTGATATATAAAACTGAAATTAACGGAAAACCCTTCTCTTATAATGATATATCTGTATGTCAAAATGGGTTGAATTGAATCAATACTTCCCTTAGCCCCCATATGCTTAATATAAAGATTTTCAAACTTCGGGGTGACTTTGTACCGCATGTATCGGCCAATATGTGAGTTATCCCTATATAACTAATATCAAGTTTTTCGAACATCCGGCTGACCCTACTCCATATAATTCGTTTTACACCTTAAAGTACTCCACTGGCTTTGATTCTTGCAAGTTGCAGGAGAATAAAATGTTTGGTTGCACTCGAACTTAGTTCTTCCTTACTTGTTTTCAGCGTTTTCTTTGCTTTCATCATGGAAAGACTTACGCCTGAACAACGTTTACAAATCGTTCAACTTTATTACGAAAATTCACGTCCTATAAAGAATGTGTCGCTTAACTTATGGTCAACATAATCACTCATCTTGAGACCCAGCATTCATTATTGGATAACATTCAACCGAATAGACCAAGTCCAGCAAGCAGTAAAGAAAATATAGCAGCTATAGCTGAGACTGTACACGAAGACCGTGGAAAATCGATTCGGCGCCATTCGTAGCAACTTGACGCATTTTATGTCGAAATCTTAAAGTGAAAGCGTACGAAATACAGCTTGTGCAAGAATTGCAGTCCCTCGACCTTCCCAAACGGCCACGCTTCGCTCTGTGGGCCCTTGAAAATTTTCAAGAAAAACCGACGTTCTCGAGCCACATTTTGTTCAGCAAAGAGGCCAAATTGCTGGCTCAATAGTATACCCATAATAAACTTGTATAAACAAGCAAAATTGCCGCATTGGGACGAAGAGCAACTTGAAGAGATACAAGAGCTGCCATTTCATCCAGAAAAAACAATGGCTTGGTGTAGTTAGTTGGCCGGTGGAATCATTGGCCCATATTTCTTCAAAAATGCTGGTGAGAAAGTAACCCTCTATTGCATCAATCAATGGACTTATTGAGAGAACATTTCGGCGAGCAGTTAATTTCACGCCGTTAGACTTTTTTCTGTGGGGATATGTAATGTCTAAAGTTTATGCGGAAAATTCTGCTTCGATTCAGGCCTTGGACCAAAGCATTACGCTTATCATTCACCAGTTACCAGTCGAAATGCTCGAACGGGTCATCGAAAATTGGATTCAACGGGTAAACTATCTGAGACGTAGCATTTGAAAGAGATAATCTTCAAAAAATAAATGCCAAAGAACATTCTTTCGAATGATTATAAATATTCCCTATTAAATTAGAAGATTTTATATTTTTTCTGTAAAAACGGGAACCTCGAAATGGTTTATCCTTTATTTATAAGTAATTGGAGATGCACTTCGACTTAAAAATCGGCAGCTAGAAACCGATTTTAGACTCTTAGTTTCCTAAGCAAAGAAACACCCCACACCCACTCTAAAATCGAACCGCTCTGATATATAACATCTGATAAATCCACCTTCTTATTAATTTTGTACCGTCCTTATTGGTCTTTGAAAATATCGACCTATTGTGATGTCAATTGACAGTAAAAGCGAGCCATATCGGTGTTTAGATTCTCAAAAGTTGCTATTAATTTCACTTGTTGTTGAGTATGTACATAAGTAGTTATACCCATATATGTATGTACATAAGTAGATATGTTCATTTCATAACTTGTAGTTCTGTATGCTTTGCATAAAATTTCATTTTCCCTAATAATTATTAATTTACTAATTGCAGAATTGTGTGCGTAATACAAAAGATTATATTTATAGCATTTTTGCTAATATCCACTATCATTATACCTATAGAGTTAATTAATTAGCTACGGTGGAGAACGAGCTTGTTTTAATGCAGGCTAAATGAGGCATTCGCATACATCAGGAAGGTGGGAAGCAAACGATGGTATTAATTAGTTAAATTATAAACAGAATACATGGCCACAATGAACATAATAGACTTCTGCTGTTTTCATCCAACAACTGCGGGAGTGGTTAATCGAACTTCCAGCTCGCATAATATAAGTGGAATGAAATGGGATTATATTACCTTCATAACGCTTACCCTTAGGTATTGAATACTATTAAATAAATTTTTAGCCAAACATAAGATTCCCCATATTGAGGTGACTCTACACTTAAACGCAACCAGGAATGACATTAATATATTTTAGGGGAACAATACAGCGACATATTGCTCGATCAATTACTAGTAAAAAACTCTTCTACTAAGCTGCTTATTATTCTGGAAAGTAAAGAAGGGCTAAGTTCAGGTGCAATCGAACATTTTATACTCTCGGTTACATTGGTGGTAGAGGAAGATCTAGACTGATTGCATTAATTTTTGACATTACTCAAATATATATGATTCCAAGCAATTTTATGATGGTAATTCATAAAATTGGAGGATGGAACCACGTGTAGAAGTTCTTGCAAGTAAGAAAGGTTCTATGATCGCTATGTATTCACTTGGGAGTGGCCAGAAACGATTTTTTTTACATATGGCTTAAGCAGCTCACGACTTCCGACCAAATGTCCTCTGGGTAGCCAAAAATCATCCATTTGATGGCGAACTAAAGTAAGAAGGCGAAACATACCTGCCCAGGATTGTACGCTTGGTTTGGGACCCTCAACGTAAAAAAACTCCCCAATAAAAAGGACACAACAGCCTTAGATGAGAGACCCCCATTTTATGACGACTCCTGCGAACGTATTAAAGATTATGATTTAAGGGCATGCACCTTGAATATGCGGTCACCTAATTGGGAGGGTGCCGCTGACTAAATGGTTGTTGTCCTCATATGAGTAAAGGCTGACATCACAGCCGTCCAAGTTAAGTCCTTGTGTCATTTACTACAGTGGGAAACTCCGTCGCCGAGTCCTGGCATTCACCCTGGTGAATGAAAGTCTAGCCATAATCCGCATAAAAGCGAAGTTCTTCAATATATCACTGATTTGCACCCATGCCCCGACAGAAGAAAAGGACGTTGTCTCCAAGCGAGCGCACCTATGAGACCTGCCCTGTCACGATGTTCTGGTGGCTTTTACACCAGGGTGAGCAAAGAGGTATATTTGGCACAACGGTCGGTAAATTAAGCCTCCATGATGAAACATCCCCAAATACGTTGAGACTGATTGACTTCGCCAAGGCCCGAAATATACATAGTTACTTGTAGTACTAGTTTCCAGCATATTTGAAAAATTTTACTAACAATTCTCACACAATTACATTTTTGTCTGCCACACCACTCTTCGTGTTAGGAGGCCATTTAAAACAGGTGTTGCGTTTTGCCTAAAGCTTTGGTTGTTTTTGGTCCGCTAAAATTCAGATTTCTTGATCATAACAAAAAACTGATAAACAATTGTAGGGAGAATTATATACAGAATATTTAGAAAAATTTTGTATAGTGGTAGTGTTTTGTAAGCAACTGGTAGCGAAGTGAGCTCTTAGACAGAGGGAATCCTCCCTCTAGCCAATACCACGTATTTTCAAAATCTTATAGAAATTAATTTAAATCCGGTTCCCAATATTGCTTGCCCTTCCAAAGAAGAGTGGGAAAGGAGGGAGGTAGACAAGGGCGCAATGAAAAGCATCTATAAAGATGGGTCCAAACTAGATAATTGAGTAGGAGGGGGTTCAACAAAACCAAATACGAAAATAGCCTTCCATTTACCAGATAACAGCAGTGTCTTTCAGGCGGAGATGTCATCAATATAAGAAAGCCCTATTGTTCTCACAGTGTGCTCTCAACAAAGAATATTCTTATTTATATATTCAGATAGTCAGGCGGTTTTGAAATCACTAAATCATTTTCGGTTTCGTCAAAGTTAGTGAAAGAATGTCATAATCACCTATTTCATCAATTCCTAACTTGTTCCACAAGCAGGCAAACATGGCATGAATGGAATGTGGGTCGCAGATGCCTACTAGAAAAATTTAAAAAGAATGATATTCGAACTCTAGTAGGAATGTAACAGGTGAGTGTCTGTGGTGCAGATATACTAGTAAACTGGGAACGCCATAAAATGACCATTGTAGCCAAATAATGCCAGTGGGCAGAAGAAGAGGAGACTATACCATAAAACAACTTCTATACAAATATAAGACTTTATATAGAAAATAAATCATAAAAGAATCGAAGAAAGTCCTTAGTTTGTCTGATACCAACCTCCATCCCATAGGCTTTATAGCACTTCGGTGTGGTTTAGATCAGAGTCTTTTTATTTTAAAACTTCACTAATGTAATTTAAACAAGAAAAATCGTTAACTTCAATTCACCGAAGCTAATAATACCCTTCACAAATGCAAAAGATTCTTTACAAAACTCTGATCGGTCAAGTTTCATGCAACTACTATATGCTATAGCGACTCATTCTGAACAATTTCATCGGAGGTTGCACCGGAGGTTATTCGTGAACACATCTCTAAATTTCGTGAACACATCTCGTCAAATGAAAAAGCTTTCCATACAAACACTTTATTCCGATCGTTCGATCCGACAAATGAACTTGGTAAAATAAAAGGACGAGTGCAAAATTTCAGACATACATACATATGTACATATATGTATGTGCATACATAGCTGTATCTCTAGCTTTGAGGGACTATTTCAAAATAATTATTGTCAGCGGACTGGATTTGAGAAGATCAGGCAAGTTTTATAAAGAGACAGAACTAAAGATTTTGTGTCAGCAAAAAGGGTTGCTTTACAAAAGACATGGTAATTTGGAATTTTGGCTAGAAATTCAAGCTGGTGTTTCAAGTAGTAGACAACCCTGACACGTCATATTAAATCCAACATTTAACGTTAACAGTAATTATACGGGGGACTTAAAAGCTTGCCTCTTTATGTATGTATGATAATAGCAAACTGACATTTCGATGTAGATATTCAGGCAACGAAGGATAGTAATTACAAGCACATGTGGTGGGTCGAATTGAAAAATTTAAATTGCGGCATTGAGTTGTGAAAAATATATTTACATAGTATATGTATGTAGCATGCTTACATCGAGGCCAGTGGGACAATCGCGCCAAGAACAGTAATAGCAACAGCAACAAAAACTCTCAATACTCATTTACTACGTCAGCATTTTTCCACACAAGCGAACAAACCAGCACTCGCCACCCTTTTACTATGACTATTTGTAGAAAACATGTAGCACCCGACCTCAACTACCGAAATTAACTGACACATACGTGCTCGTATACATACAGGGTGTTTTTATAAGAGGTATAGAGCTTTCATATCAAATACAGAAGGTTTATAAAATAAATAGTGATTGATTTCGTTAGTCTGAAAACAGTTTCGGACTCTCGTCATTGACGATAAGGTTGGCGCTATCTTCATTTTTATAAAATCTCTTCAGGATTGTTTTCACTCCAAATACGACTACTTTACATATTTCCGTGACCGTTAAACCAGAATGATGTCTTTTCGAAGTTATAAGCGAAGTGATTTTTAAATCTTACGCTCAAGACGCTTTATAAATAAATTTCTGTAGTTTTTTTTTAACTTTGCTGGAGTATATGTGTTCATTTGGTATTCTACTTGGAAATTCTACTCTAAAAAACACTTTTTATATGTATAAATGCATACCATAACAAAAACAAACCGGCAAGTGCTCTCAACACTCTCAACGGTGTACACACTCTTTTGTGTGTTTCCGCAATACGGCGGGATTTACTTTGCTGTAGTAAAACGGAATGACTTAACGGAGGCATTACACCTCTACACTAATTAAACATTGCTAGAGGAATAGTTGTCACAGGAAAAGCTGCCAAATTGTTATCATGAAATGCACTAAAGACTGGTACACTCTGTATCTAACTAAAGTCACTATAGGGAATTCGATCCATTAGAGGCTGAGCAAACACCATAAATAAGCTTCCAATATATTTTTTTTATTTTTTTACTTTTGCACTCATATTCCCTTTTGCTTCAAGTAAGTTCAATTTTTCTTCCAAAAGGGTAGTCAGCAATTCATTAGCACCAGGCAATAGCTGTGATTACGATGACGATAACTGCAGTGACGGCCGCGACAATGACGACACATATTGAACATTTAGAAATATATAAATATACACACGAGGTAATACACACGACCATATGTACATACATACATATATGCAATAACTCAATTTGAGCAATGATTTTCACGAGAGCACAGCAGCTTGTTAACCTACCCGCTTGTCACTTCACCACTGCGTGGCTTTAACCACTTTCCGACAAAATTTTGCAATAGCTAAATTTTAATGTTGGAATTTCAACATATTTGCCAAACACTTGCAAACACTTAGTACTCGTACTCGTTATACATAATTTATGCGAATTTGCAAACAATTTGTTTATATTGATTGCGAACACACAGCGAGCTGTTAGCAGCCAAGCCTATAAACCGTGAAATGTGTTAGCGTCAGTGAAAATTCCCGTTTACAACCGCCTTGTGCTGTGGGATATTACTAAATATTTGCTCATATCGCACAAACGTATCCTTGTTGTCCTCGAGGATGTCCGGTTTAGCGTACTCAGAGCGAATGCCACCCTTTACAAATGCTCAGTGTTGACAAGCAGAGTGTAACGGTGAGTAATGTGAGTGTTAGACGGTGTGGTGAAAAACTGTGCGTTGAAAATACCCTGCAAGACAGTGGATGCTGTATTGCAAACAGGATAGGAATATGAAACTTATTTACACTTGTATGAAATATCAGTTTTGAATTCATTAAATAAAACCACTCTGTGGAAAAAAAAGGTTGATCATCTAATTAAAGTCTTTTGAAGCGTGAAATCAAGACTGCGACACTTAATATTTCGTAATGACAGCGATTTCTAACAACTAGAAGTTGACTTGGTCTCGAAGGTCATTGTTCATTAAAAAGTCTGTGTTATATATCCATATAAATAATGGAAATTATGATACTATCATTCTAAAATTATTGAGTTGATTTGACAGTCTAATGGCGACATACGCCCGCAGAATGGGTCTGACAGATCGAGAAGACTGCAGAAAATGTCTAGACCAAGGCACCAGCGAAACAATGGAGCATCTCTTGTGCACATGTCCCGCATTGTCAAGACTACACTGTAAGCGTCTGGGGTCCCCACGGTGTGATACACTGGAGGAGGTCTCGATAGTAACGCCACGGATTCTGTTAAAATTCGCGTCCAACGTAGGCATCCTAAGGGGATCATGCACCTAGTAACTGAACTCCATCTGGTATCGCAAAGGACTAAAACTGATCTATGCGTGGCCCATTGGCCTACCAGATTAACCTATACATTTAATATAAAGAAAGACAATATTCGATTGAGAGTAAGTCTTAATTTGAGTATCTCAAAAACTGTTTTGCCGATCTTATAGGGATCTATTATGATATCAATTTCTAGGTATAATTCATGTAGTTTTATACCCTGACTGTTCAGATAAGTTTGTCATGAAGTTTTAAAAACCCAGAAAGAAAGGTTGACGACGTCATAAAGTAAACTTAAAAGTGATCAGCGTCGCGAGCTGAGTCGATTAAGCCATGTTCGTATATATACGTACTAGTCCTTCAATTTTCGAGATATCGATCTGATGTTTTGCACATGTTCTTTTCTAATCAAGGATCGGCTCATAAATCGGAACGGCGGATAACGGACCGCTATAGCATATAGTTGCCATGAACTATCGGAAGTGCTTATGTGGAAAGCTTTTTCATTTGACGAGATATCTTCAAGAATAATTATATGGATTATTTGGTGAGGCATTGATTTAATCTCTAAAGAAATTGTTTAGATCGAATCGCTATGGCAAATACTTAGCTGCCAAGCAAACTAAACGATCAGAATAAAGTTGTTGTATGGAAAACCTTGGACGAGATATCTTCATCAATTCAATGATGCAAGCATCGAACAAACCGTTCAGATCGAGTCATTATAGCATAAAAAGTCTTGCGGTATTTTCGCTATTTGGGGCTGAAAGCGCGTAGTTCTAGTTTTATTCGTCGCATCGGGTCATGCTATACCTTTTTGGAAAGCTCATTTCACGCGCTAACACGTGTTTGATTGATTGCCGTTTCTTTTAAGTCGTTCGTGAGTTAAAGCGCCGCAAGCATGGAGCAAAATAAAGAGAAAATACGGCATATTTTACAGTACTACTACGATAAAGACAAAAATGCATCTCAAGCCACCAATAAAATTTGTGCAGTTTATGGACCCGATACAGTTTCCATTTCCACCGCACAACGATGGTTGCAACGTTTTCGTTCTGATGTAGAGGTGATCGAAGATGCGCCACGTTCCGGAAGGCCTGTCGTCGAAAATTGCGATAAAAATTGGTCGAAAGAGACCGGCATAGTAGCGGCCGTAGCATCGGTCAAGAGCTGGGCATAAGTCATCAACAATTCATTTCAATTACAATAAAAAAAAAATTCATTAAAAATACCGCAAGACTTTTTTGACAACCCATTACTCGTATATGTATATGTATCTAGCTGCCATACAAACTGCCCGATCAAAGGTCTTGTAAGGACTTTTTCTATGTATGAAAGGTATTATAGCTGCGGTACAGCAGAAGTTAATGTTTTTTCTTGTTTAAATAAATTACGGAAAAAATGCATGACTACTTAATTTAAGTGTTCTAATTTAGTACCTTTACATGGTGTCTTAAATGGAAACTCGAGTACTATCAAAGCATCTTTAATGAATTACATCTAAAACTTTAAATATTTTCGTATAGGACATCGGTTAATAGATATTTTTTTTTCAAATTTACAATTTATTTATTTACAAGCATTTCAAATTCAATGTAGCTAAAATCTTTATATATAAAAATGTATCCTCGATGGACTCCTAAACTACTGAACCGATTTTAGTAAAATTTAGCACAGTGTATCCAGTTCGAATTAACTTCAATCAACAAGATAGGATAGTAAAAACAACTCTTAATAAAAAATACAGTGAAAGCTCTATTAAATGGACGCTCTATTAAGAGGACATCTCCATTAACCATGCACACTGTTGATGTTAATTAAGTGCAATCTATTAAGCCGACAACTCTATTAACTGGACAGGAAGGCTGGTAACCAGACATTGAGAAAGCAGCCTTAAATTCGTTATTTTTCCAATGAAATTTATTCGTATGAACATATTCAAAATTAAATCTCAAGTACAAAAACATTTTTGCCTTTATTCCTAAATAAAATTTTCACTGTATTGAATAGTTTATTATATATGAATATTCATGAATAATAGTATAAAATGTATACCCATGCAACGCGTGGCCGGATCCCCTAGTAAAAATATATAAATTTCAAAACCTTACCTTTATGACGCCAATATAACTTGTTGCATACAGCTCGTTATAATTCTTTTGACTATTCATAATTTATTTTACACCATTTCACCGATTCATGATTTATATATACTATAAGCAATTTATTTCATTTTTCTTCTCACGCCGGCTTAAAAGTAAGGATGATCGAAAGCTTTATTTTGTAAATTTTCAATTAACTTTTACTATCTGCTCTTTATAAGAGCGTTAACATGAATGAATGACAGTTTAGCCACCGGAGGCAAAGCAGCATGCTAACAAGTCACTCTCGGTTGTAAGTGTCTCGAACTCAACAGACTGTGGTGAGCTTGCGCTGTATCGTGTTAATTGTGAAAATTGCAAAGCGCGCGGAATACGAAATGGATTCGCAGTTGTTTGTTTTGGCTTGGCAATTGTTGTCTTTTCTTTTAATTATTGCAGTAAACAAATATGAAAATCGCTTGCTTTCTCTATTGCGCACGCAATAATCGAAATTTGTATTTCTCGTCCAAACATACAAATCCATATCGTCTGATGTAGAAAGAGTGCAATAAATGAAAAAGTAAAATATTTGCATTCATTTAGCAGTTCTGGGAGAGTTGTTACATTAATATTTAAATGTAAGCAATCAGAGTAATAGCAGGACCGATACTGGTGTGTGCTGATATTAAAAGCAGTTTTATACTCTTGCAACATGTTGCTAATAATAATATGTAGTATTGTTCACCTAACGGTTGTACGTATCACCTAAAACTAATGGAGATAGATATAGGGTTATGTATATATATACAAATGATCAGGACGACAAGATGAGTTGAAATCCGAATCCTATCTGTCCGTCCGTCCGTCCGTCAAAGCAAGCTAAACTTGAGTTAATATAAAGTACCATACAAAGCACTAAATTAATATATCAAACTCTAATTTGGCACATGGAATCGCAGTAGCAAGAGCATCTAATAAGGTTTATATCTATTCTCTATACCACCAAAGCTACAATAAATCAAATCAGATGATAACACCGCTCCAAAGAGTAAAAATGCAGTTCAAATAAGCCGAAAATTATGTGATGTTTACGGAGAAGATGTGATGGTCGAATGCCAATGTCAAAATTAGTTTGCAAAATTTCATTCTGGCAATTTCGACTTGAGGTTGCACCAGTCCTGCATCAACGCATAACTACTCGAAAGATTGCTGAAGGATTAAATGCACATGAAAAGTTTAGGATTCATTTCGAAGCTTGACATATGGACTCATCTTCTCCTAATAGAATGAAAATTGCTTCGTCTCATAAGCGACTGTGTGTTTATTAAACGTCATAGAAGTGATCGATTTGTGAAGCGCAATGTTACTGGCATTGAAAAGTGGAATGGAGATCAGGGTCTAAAACAAAATAAACCAGCTCAAACCTTTTCCAAGTTCGATAGTCACCAATAAAAAATGTATTTTGCCTATTTGGTGAGATTTCAAAGGTGTCGTTTATTTTGAGCTTTTGCCCCACAGTACCATGATTAATTCTGAAGTCCATTGTGATTAGCTGAACAAATTGAGTGATGCACTCAAACAGAAGGCGCCACAATTGATAAATAGATGTTCCTGCAAGAAACAAGAAGTTTATAAGGCGTGTAATCAGTCTATCGCCTGAAAGATGGCAAAAGATATCATATCTGCTGTACGTAAATTTAGAAAAAGCGCTTAAACGCGAGAAATAATTCAAAACTGAAATGCATATAAGGATATTGTGTCCAATATCAAGCAAACGAAATTCCCTTTGAAAAGCCCAAAAGTGCATGAAGCCACCAGTCAACACTAACATGCCTATGCGAGACTTGGGTGGAAAAATCACGTAGAAAAGGTATTTCAACCTAATTTCCTAGAGAACAACTTTAAGCTGTCAATCTTACCCGACATAAGTACCTAAGGAGTCGCTCTAGTCTTTTAATATTTCACCCTCCGAAATTATTAGATTCATAAAAGAACTTAATCCAAAAAAGTCGCCAGAACAGGATAATATTACGCCAAAAATGCTAATAGAGTAAGTAAATATTGATGAGAGGTGCTCTTCAATGCAATTCTTAGTTTTTTACACTATCCACTTTCATGGAAAGTCGTAGATTATCTTGGGAATCGATGGATAATCCTGGGAAAAACTTAACACAGCCTTCTTCATACAGACCAATCAGTCTTCTACCTCATATTTCTAAAATATTTGAAAAAGTGCTACTATTAAAGACTCCATTCCTCCACGAAAATAATATAGTACCAACGCATCAATTTGGCTTTCGTCCAAAACATAGCACGATAGAGCAAGTAATTAGAATTACGAACCAAATAAGAAAAGCATTTGAGCAGAGACATTATTGTTCAGCTATATTTTTAGACGTAGCTCAGGCGTTTGATAAGGTGTGGCATGAAAGCCATTATATAAGATAAAAAACATTATACCTTCAGAATTGTATAAAACATTGGAGTCTTATTTCAAAAAAAGAAGATAATGTATGGTAAAAGTAGGAGATTACATAGCTAATGAACGACAGATAAGTTAGCTGGTGTAACACAGGCAGTGTTTTAGGCCCAATTCTATACATCATATATACAGGAGATATTTCAACAGCTAATAATGCATTAAGGTAGTAAAATTATGCCTATTTTCATGACTTCTTTGGAGGGTGGTTTTTTATAGGAAAATAAAAATGAATTATCTTGAATATTTAGAGTGTTTTTATTTACATATTGAAAATATAAAAAAAAAAATTTATTTGAAAAATTTTAATGCCTTATTACTATTATTATTGTCACTCGAAGTTGGAACCTCAAACAAATGCACGTGGGTGGCCCGAATGATTTTGGCTCTTGATGTTATATGAAATCAAATATTCTTGTTTATTCTATAGACATGTCATTCTGGTCGGAACTACTGAAGTTAAATTTCAAGGGTAAATAATAAAATGGCGGACTTTGAAAAAAAGTCCTTTTTTTTATAGCAAAGAAAAGTTTGTAAAATAAAAAGTTAGAGGTGAACAAAATTCTCGTTAGTTCCGACGAGAACTATAAGAGTGTAGAAGAGCCTGTTAGAATTTTAAAGCAATCGGTTCAGTAGAAAAAAAGTTAGAACCCGGGCCGACCAGAAAAACAATGTTTTGAGAAAAACACGTTTAAAGTTCAACAACTCCGCGTGAGGAGACTCCTAGGCGCTCTAGGAAACTCGTTATAACTCCCGGATTATTTCGAATTTCTGTCAGAAATTTTCACAGTATATTCTCAAGACATTGTACTTTCAAATTAAGCGAAAAAACTTATAGATTTTTTGAACCCAAGTTACCAGACTACTAGCTTAACATCAACTTTTGCGGATGACACAGCTTTAGTGAGCCGTAACAAATGCCACATTACAGCATCAAAAATATTAGCTGAGCACTTAAGTACTGTCGAAGAATGGCTAGCCAACTGGCGTATAAATATGAATGAACAAAAATGTAAGAATGTTACATTATCGCTAAGATCAAAAATGTTTCCGCCAGTAAAAATTAACAACATTTTAGTACTCCAAGCGAGCAAAGTAACTTGTCTTGGTATTCACTAAATAGAAGGCTCAAGTGTAGAAAACATATAAATACTATGTAGTAAAATAACTTGCATGAAGATACGAGCTGCAAATTTAAATTGGCTTTTAAATAAAAACTGTAAACTTAGCCTAGACAACAAAGTGATTTTATATAATGCGGTCATAAAGCCGATTTGGATGTGTGGCATTTAAGTGTGGGGTACGACCTGTACAAGTACAACTAATATTGATATAATACAAAGGTTCCAATCGAAAATGCTTAAAAGAATCAAGAGTTCGCCTTGGTACAGGTATATGCGTAGTGAAAATATCCATACATTTAATAAATAAATAATTAGTGCTTTCGCATAGTCCCATAAAGTTATACACACATACATATGTATGTAAGTAATAACGATCCGAAAACATAGTAATGAGAATTGTAATTGTGTAAACTCATTTTTGTATATAATCCAACAACAATTTTTTTAAAAATTAATTCTTCTTACATATGTATGTTTGTGCATATGTACATATGTACATATGTATGTACATATATATAAAAATGAATCGCAAAATGTGTTGCTAAGCGCATAACTCAACAACGCCTGGACCAATTTGGCCAATTATTATACTCTCGCAACAAGTTGCTAAGGAGAGTATTATAGTTTTGTTCACATAACGGTTGTTTGTAAGTCCTAAAACTAAAAGAGTCAGATATGGGGTTATATATACCAAAGTGATCAGGGTGACGAGTAGAGTTGAAATCCGGATGTCTGTCTGTCCGTCCGTCCGTCCGTCTGTCCGTGCAAGCTGTAACTTGAGTAAAAATTGAGATATCATGCTGAAACTTGGTACACGTATTTGTTGGCTCCATAAGAAGGTTAAGTTCGAAGATGGGCAAAATCGGCACACTGCCACGCCCACAAAATGGCGAAAACCGAAAACCTATAAAGTGTCATAACTAAGCCATAAATAAAGATATTAAAGTGAAATTTGGCACAGATGATTGCATTAGGGAGGGGCATATTGGACGCAATTTTTTTGGAAAAGTGGGCGTGGCCCCGCCCCCTACTAAGTTTTTTGTATATATCTCAGAAACTACTACAGCTATGTCAACCAAACTCTACAGAGGCGTTTCCTTCAGGCATTTCCATAAACAGTTCAAAAATGGAAGAAATCGGATAATAACCACGCCCACTTCCCATACAAAGGTTATGTTGAAAATCACTAAAAGTGCGTTAACCGACTAACAAAAAACGTCAGAAACACTAAATTTTACGGAAAAAATGGCAGAAAGAAGCTGCACCCAAGCTTTTTTTAAAAATTGAAAATGGGCGTGGCGTCGCCCATTTATGGACCTAAAACCATATCTCAGGAACTCCTCGACCGATTTCAATGAAATTCGGTATATAATATTTTCTTAACACCCTGATGACATGTACAAAATATAGGTGAAATCGGTTCACAACCACGCCTTCTTCCAATATAACAATATTTTGAATTCCATCTGATGCCTTTTCTGTATAATACGAGTACATACATTAGAAACCAATGATGATAGCGGAATAAAACTTTACAAAAATACGGTATTTGAAAAATATGTAAATGAATACGTCATGAAATCTGGATTATCACTTTATCATGCGAGAGTATAAAATGTTCGGTGACACCCGAACTTAGCCCTTCCTTACTTGCTTCTCTTAATGTTCGTTGAAGTTCAAAAATGGTTTCTACGGCGAGAAAAATTCGAATAATTGCCGGAAAACCCCTAAAAACAGCCCTTTTCTTTTTCCCATTCAAAGAAATTAATGTTTGTTTGTTAGTAATGCTAAGTCTCGAGAACGGCTAAACCAATCTTGATGAAATTTTCAGAAGTTGTTCACTGCGGATCGGGGAAGATTTAGAAATAAAAAAAAAGCCGTATGCTTTTCGTGGGGAAAAGTCGGAAAATTGGACAATTCCAAAACGTAACTTTTTCCATACAAAATTTGTTTTCTTAATTTTTTTTTGTTTTGTTTTTCAATTATTTGAATCGTTAAAATTTGTGGTTTGCTTTCAAAAGAAAAATTATTGAAAATTATTCAGTGAAAACGTTATGCGTGTTTCACACAAAGTGATCAATTACAGATTGAAAACTGTTACGATGCCACGAAGAGGTCGCGCTAATATCGGTCGGCCAACATACATTGGCAGCCTAAGGCTTAAGATCGAGTACTCTCAGGATGCGATGACATATGTGCGGATTTATGAATCGCGGTCAATCAGCAAGCGATCATCACGATGTCACAGCACGACTTTTCAAACAACAATTACGATGTTTGATAGACTTTATCTTGAAGCAACGTACATATACATATGTATGTGGAGCTGTTAGATGCTAGATGTATTCTGTTGAGTGGCAAAAGAGAGGTTTGCCGCCCGTACCCATTCTTCTTTGGACGATGGATGGTGGTTACACCAGATAAAATTGATGAAATCATTTGTGCGGAAATTCCTGATCCAAAGAAAGATCCAGGATTATACGAAGTGATGAAAATAAATATGGTTCATGGACCATAAACATGCACGAAACACTATACACGAGCTTTTTTTCGGAAACGCAAACTGGAAATGATGGATATCCACTCTATCGGCGTCGCTCACCAGACGACAATGGCAGAGCATATAGCATTCAATTTAGAGGAGTTAATATCGAAATTGACAACACATGGATCATACTATATTCACCACTATTGTCTAATTCACATTAAGAACTCATATCAATGTTGAGTATTGCTTGAGTTTGATGAAATCGATAAAATACGTTTGTAAGTACGTCATCAAAGGAAGCAGCATGGCGGTTATTGGTCTTGAACGATACGGTCGATACGTGAACTGCAATAAAGCGCTTTGTAGGATATTTACTTTTGCAATTCATGAACGTCAATTTTGGGATACAAACAAAAATTATATTGCCGAAGACATTTTACATCGTATTCGCTAAGTATTGGAAATGGGCAAATTCCGGTTGATACTTCAAGTGGCTTGATATCAATTTCACCTGTCTTTTGTCAATTCACTTCAACGAAAGATGAACTCATCACGAATGTTTAACCGAACATTGTCCAAATTATCATAACTACGACTCCTTGAGTGCACTTGCAATTTTAGCTGCCAAAAATACAGATGTTAAACTGGAAGATTCAAAGTCAAATTCCGGAGACTTGCGCTCATACAAATCGATCGATCGTCTTGACAATGAAGACGACGCCGTGAATTATCCAGTGGAATTTCTAAATTCTTTGGAGAGGCCTACTATGCGGCCGCATCATTTACATCATCATAGTGTGTGGCACAAATTTGGAAATGCTATGTTTTTCACACGGCCAGATATACGTGACGTGCTCACGAGTTGGAAAACCATCTGCTCAGTACATTTACGCACCGGAACAGAAACCAAAAAAAGTTGTTTATCAAGCTGCGGTACATTGAAAAAAATGTAGAAAAATCGCAAATAAAAGATTTTCAACACAATATACAACTTCACTTCAAAACACATAATTTCACGTAGGACAACGGCTGCGGGGTCAGCTAGTATATTTATAATTTTACGATGCTTTATCATGATGCTTGTGAGTAACCCAAATTTTTTTGAACGCACTTATAATAATGTTTTGTAGAGCACGGCTTTTCATATCTTTGACGTGAAAGTTTATATGTAAATCAAATTAAAAGAAATATTTAAACTTTTTATAGTTTTCACCTTTATTTATTTAGATTTAATTATTAATAAATGCAATTCGTATTTATTATCTAACTTTCCATGTAAAACACTTTCAATTTAAAAACATACCTACATAAATTTATTTCACCAGTTTTTGCCGCTGTTCGGCGTCTGGCCGGGAAGATTACTCAGCTTACTAAATGCACGTTATCAAAATTTTAATACATATACTGTGTGTTTTTCATTCTTAGACGTACCTATTACATGTATGTATATGTTTTACATACACATATGCATGCACATATGTATATATGTATGTGTGCTTGTGCCTGCATATGTACTAATATTGAGAGCACTTTGCCTTTGCGGCATTCACAGTTTTTAGTGATTTTATATTTTTTACTTACATGTGTATTTACAAATTAAGATTTATATTTTGATAAGAGATTCGCAATTCTACAGAATCTGGCGTACTTTGAATGGGAGAACGCATTAAGCATGTTAGAAAAGAAACGATAGTGCTGTGATTAAAAAATATTTCATTAACCGTTAATTGGTTTGTGCTAATTTTAGACAATGGCAATCGCTAGTATCTAAAAACAAGTCATGTCGGTGAAAAGAGCTACCTTAATAATAGTTCGTCTGTTTTTAAAGATGTTTTTCTATAAATTCCTTTTCTTTTCTTGTTATTAACATTAAGGAAATTATTTAAAATTTTTTTATTACTTTCGAACTGCTTTGTCATCATTTAACTTAATGCTACTAACTAAAATTTATGCAGGAAATGAAAAAATTAAATTAAAAATGAGAATAAATAGTTGTAAATAAATAAAAGTGTCGTGAATGGTTAATTTTTGTGGTAGTATTTGGGTGTGAGAGCAATTGCCAACATCACTGGGTCAAAGAATTTGCACGCATGCGCATGAACATTTGCATTTCATTTATGAAAACAAAATTTTGCACTTTCACAAGCAAATCTATGGCTTGCCACTTCATAATCGTTGTCCCTCGCCAGCAAGGCGGCAATTGCTTCGAAGTATTTAGTTGTAATGATAAGACATAGTTTTATGCATAGAATAAATAAACTTATTAACTACTTTTAGGCGCATGGAGAATCGAAAACGCGTTTCAAATGGATGTACGCGCGAGTGGTTACAGCGACGGTAAAGTTTGTGCCAAAGCTCCATGCTGCTCAGCACGGTAAGTGGAAAGAACTGTCGCTCAAAACTTTGTCACATTGCCCACAAACGAGCTGGAGTAGCAGGCGTGGGCATGTCTTAGGTGGCGCTCACCTACCACAATGGCATTGGACGATGTCTGGCGAGATAGTTAGGTAAACTGTTGCTATTTGGCGCCGGACATCCTGAAAAGTGTACACAAATATTTTAGTATTTTCAATGAAATTATTAAACTAAAAACAAACTTACTACAAACGGAACAGGTCTGTTCATCGGTGCCATCACCACAACCGTCACGACCCGAGCAAACGATTGCCGTCGAGCGACAGCGACCATTGCTACAACGATGCGGACAATAGGCATCCTCGTTCTCGAGCAGGCCACCGGCATTCAGCAGACGCAGGAAGAAAGTCGGCATCGAACGGGAGCCACATAAGTGTGGCGGCTCATCGCTGCCATCCCGGCAGGAGATAATCGCATTACAGTACTCATATTCAGGCAGACATTCGCCACTCTTGCAACGGAAGGTATGTGGCGGACATGTGCCCGCTTTCACAGCATTACAACCCAACTCGTCCTCACCATGCGGGCACTGCTTCCGTCCATCGCATCTCGCGGCACGCGAAATACAACGGCCACTACGCTCACATTGGAACGCCTCCTGTGGACAGGTTTGATTTAAACGCGCGTTAAATGTGCACTCCTCATCCGAGTCGTCATTGCAGTCTGGACGGCCGTCGCACACAAAGAACCAGGAGATACACACGCCGCTGGAACGGCACTGCGCAATTGAAAAGAATAAAGACATTATTAGATTTGTTACTCTAAAAGGTTTCCTTTTTAATTAGTTACCTGGAATGTTCCAGGGGCACAACCTGTACGCTGAGCACCGCATTGCGATTCCGCTGCTGTGTCGGACAATGCGCAGTCACATACGCCACGCGTGTTACAAACTGTATTAGGGTCAGCCAGTTGACATTGCCTGTCATTCATGCAAGTCAGACCTAGTGAAACGGCTTCCGTACCCAATTCAACACGTTTACGAATTTCTGTGTAGAAAAAGAAACTATTCGTTTTGAAGCCCCAATCTAAATATCACTTAACCTCACTCACCTGTATTTGGTTTGACGCTCAAGATGCTCTCTGTGCCTGGTAGTTCTTTTACTGGCTCGGGTGTTGCCTCGCTCTCTGGCGTTACTTCGGTCATCAGTGGTTTAAGTGTTGTAACTATCGGTGCCGCTGGTTCCATTAGCGTTACACGACTAGCCAAGCCCAACATAGTCTGTGTGGTAATTTCGACGATATCACCAGGTGTTGCGGTCGCTTCCTCATTGGGGATTTCTTGTGCGCCGTCGCCTGAGGCTTCTTCTTCCACGTTGTAAACTGCATTTGCGGCAGTAGTAGTCTCCAATATTAAACTGTCCGATTCTAATTCTTGCGGATGTATATCGTCAATGGATGTTAAATCAAAGGGCATCTCTTCAGGTGATAATGTGTGGTCAGTTTCCTCAAGATTTTCTGCTTTGGTGTTGCTGTCAGCATTCAGCTCAGTGAAATGTGTAGCGGATTGTGATTGTTGTGACGCTTCTATATCATTGCTTGCCTGTACACTCAAGTCTTGGGTGTCGGGGTAGAAGGTTAATTTGTCGCCATGGGTCTCATGCGTCTCTGTGGTTTCGATCTGTGGTGGCATTGCTAGGTTTTCTTCAACAATATTGGTGTCAGCTGAAATTACGTCCGATGCAGGTACCACAGTCTCGTCTGGCTGTGCGTTGATACCTTCTTTTTCATTACCGTGAGAATCTTCCTGTGATATGACGCCTTCTACCTCTGTGACGGCTTCTAATGGAGTCGCTGTAGTTACGTCCTCAGACATAAGATCGCTAAGTATATCGGCAATCGATTCGTGTTCCTCAAATGATTCATTATAAACGTCGGTGTGTGTCAACGATTGTGGAAGCGACGCGTCATGATCATTAAAGTCAATGAAATTCGTCTCTGTCTGGTCATCAATATGGCCCAGCATTTCGCCGGTATGCTCGTTTTGTGCGTTATTAAGCATTTCGTAGCTTTCAACCGGCGCATAGTCTAACTCGGGTAACAAAGTGGCGGCGTCCTTTTCAGAATTTTCATTAAGCGCTAATTCTAAAGATGTTTCTGATAGATTTGCGGTTTCTTCATTCGAACCAATAGAATTGTCTGCTTCTATAGGATTGATATGTTCAAAGGAAGTTTGGCTGAGTGGTTCCAGTGGAATAGTTTCTTCAACATTTGGAATTTGCTCAAGCTTGCCTGGATTTTCAACAGCCTTGTTGTCGTCAATGGCGTTTTCATGCACTGCCGTTACTGTACTCTCTGACGTGGTTTGTTCTGCTTCTTGTGTTTGTTCAACCACGTCTCCACTTTCCACAACTCTTAAATGATCGTGTTCATTATCAGTTTCTAAGATTGCCTCAGGGATCGGTCCCATTTCTGCTGCTGTATTCTTGAAATCCTGCTCAGCTGGCTTCATATCATCACCCTTATTTATTCCTAACTCATTTCCATCTTCCAAAACGTTCCTCACCGTGTGAGTTTCGCTTTCAGCCTCTATGTTATCTTTGTTGATTTCAGCGGACGGGATAATCTCATTATGTTCTTCAGCTTCAACGTCATTTTCTTGGACCAGCGGCGATTGGGTCGTTGCTAGAGATTCGTCAACAATTGCAGCTTCTTCTACAATATGCTTATCAGTTTGATTATCAGTACTAGCCTCATTTTCTTTTTGTACAATTGTCTCTTCAGCGGCATTCGGTGCACTCGTTATTTCTACAGTGTCAGGGGTAAGCTTGTTATCATTATGATCATGTGTAAGTCCCGCAACTTGTTGAACTAACTCACTAGCAGCTCCATCATTGTCTACTAAATTAACTTCCTCAGTTACAGCTCCAGTTGTTCCGAAAGCATCTTCATTATGCTGTTCGTGGTGTGCTGGTAAATTATCTTCCTGGTTCTTGTTAGTTTGCTCATCTAAATTTTCTTCTACAACAAAATCGAGTGCTGGCATTTGTGGTTCGTTTACAATTTCCTCATCGTTGCTTGGTTCAGCTTGTTGATCCTCAGGTTGAAGAATGTTCTCCGCCTGCATTTCTGGTGCGATTCGCTCCGTTATTGCGGCTGATACCTCCTCCGGCTCATCAACATTGGTGGTAATCTGCGCATTGTTGTTGTGCTCTTGTTCTGTAAGTGCCGGCTCGAAGTCTACATTGCTTGCGTTTAAGTCATTAACAGCAGTAAAACTTTCATTTTCCACATTTTCGGTTTGCTCTGCTTCTATCGCTGAAGTACTGTCATCTGCCCGTGGCGGCTGTGGCTGTGCAAGTTGCGCTTCACTTTCAGTTTCATGTGCTTCGCCAACTTTGTTTTCTTCCAAATGCTGTTGGCTGAATTCCGACTGCGCTTCTTTCTGGTTTTCATGCTCAGCAAACGATGGTGCTTGAGGCTGCACTTCGAATTCCGATGTCATGGCAGAAACAACTGGCGCATTCTCGGATTCTTGAGCCCAATTAGGAGAATCAGTTACGGCGAATGCTTCATCTGCATTGCTTGCTTCAGTATTTTCGCTATTGAATTCATCTTGTGCTGTTTCATAATCAAATTTCATCGTATCATCGGCAATGTCTGCTGCATTCTCTTCTTCGTGCTCCACATCTTCGTACATCTCCATTTCGGGGTGAAAGTCAACATATTGTTGTTCCGATGACATTGAATTTGGCGCATCGGTGGCGTCATGAGGCAAAATTGTGGCCGCTGACAACTCATCAGCATAATATTGATTTTGCTCACTGTGCTGTGGTTGTGTTCCAGCGGAAGATGAACTTTCCTCTTGGACTTGTGGTACTGGGTTTGGTTCGATATTTTGTTCATTTTCGTTAGCGGTTTGTTCATATTGATTTTCTGCGTCATTAGTTGCTTTATTATGTTGAAGTTCTTCTGGAAGGTTTTGCGATTGTTCCTCAGCAACATGTTCCGTTTCCATTAAATTAGCCGCTTCAATATTGTGTTGATCTTGTGGTATGTTTTCTGGCACTTTCTCAACAAGGTGTTCCGCTTGAGCAGCATTAGATGAGTCATTATTTTCAAGTTCCTGACGAAGATTTTCTTTTCCATCGTCTGGTAAAGATTCCACTTCAGCAACATTAGGTGCTTCAATGATTTGAGGGTCCTGTGGAATATTGTCAACCACTTCCTCTTCGGCAACGTGTTCCGTTGCATCGAATTGTGTTGCTCCTACAGTAACGTGTTCCATTTCATAGTCTTGCGCTACAGGTATTGTATCGAAGCTTGGTTGCTCCTTCTTTATATTCTGTTCCGAATCGCTATTGATTTCTTCTTGTGCTGGAGTTGTATGCTGCTCTGCACCATATTCATATTCGTCGAACAATTGTGGTGCTTCGTTATTCGGTATTTTGTCTTCTACAATTTGCTCAGCTCCACTTTCGGTTTGCTCTTCAACAATCTGCTCTGCTTTTATAGGTTGCTCGTCTCGCACAAGTTCCTTTTCCAATTCATGTTCGTTTGAAGGGTGAGCAACTATATCCACATTGTCAAGGGATGTTTCGGCAACAGATGGTTCTTCAGCAACATTAGCATCATCTGCTGCTGGCATTGATTGTTGTTCTACATTTGAATCTTCTTTACTTTTCTCTTCTTCTGCCAAATCTGATTGTTTGTGATCTTCTAGTGCGTGGTTCAGCTGTTCATCTTTTTCCAAGGTTGAAACTTCTTTTATTGGCTCAATTTCCATATGATTGGATTTCTTATGATCTTCATTTTCTAGCTGATCTTGTTCTTCAACAGACTGCTCTACTTTAACTGGCGATGCTGCTTCAAACTCTTTATGGTCCTCTGCTACATGATCCAGCAGTTCTTGCTCCGCTATGTGTTCAGCTTCATCTATTGGCTCTGTTTCCACAAAATCTGCTTCTATATGCGATTCCGTTACACGATCCAGTTGCTCTTGTTGTACGGCTTGCGCAGTTTCCTTAACTGGCTCTTCAACAGCTTGCTTATGATCCTCGGCCACGTGATCTGGCTGCTCTAAGTTTTCTTCCTTATGTTCTTCTTCTACTGTATGCACGTCATTCACTGGTAGTTGCTCCACCTGCTCTCCCTCCAGTTGTTGCTGTTGTCCGTTGACATCAACTTGTTGCTGATTTTCTACATCGTCCCCATCATACTCATCATCGATCTTGTAGGGATAATCATCTGCGACTGGTGTAGTTTCTTGTGGTAATATTTCATCAGCTGCTACTGCATGTGATTGTTCATCAGCTGCAGCAGGTGTTAATAACTGTTGTGCTGTAGTTGTTGGCGAATCCATATCGGCATCAGAATTAGCTGGAGATTCGGCTATGTCATCGAAAGTCGATTGTTCCTCAACACTATCATAGCGCACTGGTTCTGCCGCAAGGGCCGCCGTTGTTGTGGTTACTGGTGCAGCTGTGGTTGTCGTTGTGGAAGTTGTTGTTGTGGTAGTCGTGGTGCTAGTTGGTGCTGGCACAGGTGCTACAGCTTCGGTGGGCACTAAAACATTTCCCTCCACACAAAATCCACCTACAAGTTTGGCAGGCGAAGTGCACTGGCAACGACCGAAAAGATTTGGTATGAGGAAATCACAATGGGAACGTGAGTCAAACATCTGACAATGGGCATGACTGTAGCATACGGAACCAGGCAGAGCCGCTGGAAGTAAAGTAATGTAAAAATCCATATTATCTGAAAATGGTTCTGGTTAAGGTGAATGTGGTTGTGAGTATAAATAGTGCGTGATTTGATAAAATTCACTGTGGAAAATGCCCTGAAGTAAAGTACGGCCTGTTGGAATTGAAAGTCGTATAAGGTTTAGCGATCTGGGAGCTGGATATTCAAAAAGGTTATGATTTCTTCATCATCACCCGCGCGTAGGGGTAAATATTGCCTACGCTATTATTTTATATCCACTTTCCTAAAACTCTGTTCCTTTAGGTATTATTCACTCTACCTCAGAGAAATTTTGTTGTACGATCTATGCAGGTTCTAAGGTGTTCCTCTAACTTTTCTATACTGTAAGCAGAGGGCTAGAATACTTTCGAAAGAATGAGGTAACGTAGCGGAAGAGCGTGCTGTTCAAAGAAACAAGAAAACAAACAATCAAACAAATTTCTTCTTTTTCCTTTGTACTAACAAGCGATCCCAGTGCGGAGGTTCTTTGGCATTTCATAACGAAAGTGGTAAAACAGAATGACATGGCGCATTTTACGTCGAGATCTTAAATTGAAAGCATAGAATATAAAGCTAGTGCAGGAACTGAAGCCGCTTACTCTTCCCTAGTAACATCGGTTCGCTCTATGGGCTCTTGAAAAGTCCAAAGAAGATCCGACGATTTCGAAAAAAATTTTGTTAAGCGTTGAGACCCATTTCCCGCTCAATGGATTGAGCAAAATTGCTGCATTTGAGACGAAGAGCAACGTAAAGTGAAGAGAGTGAGCTGCCATTTTATCCAGTAAAAGAACGATTTGGTGTGGTATATGGGCCGGCGGATAATCCCTTTTCGAACCAGATCTTGGAGCAAAACAGTAAGCGTCACATTCGCAGTTACCAGTCGAAATGCTCGAACGAGTCATCGCGAAATAGATCATCCTTTACAAAATGAGTCAGAAAATGTCTCCACCTTGCGAATTAGGGCCAACAAACTTAACTATATAACATTGGAAATAGATAAGAACGCCTCATGAGCATACCCAAATGATGATAGATAGATTTCCGCCAACATAGTCTCTAATTTATTTCCAAATGCCAGGTACTTTATAAAATAATACCTGGTATTAGCCAATATGGCCAGAGAGTAAACTCGTATCGATGCTGAGTACATAAAGATTAGGGAAATCAAAAATTAGCTTGTAAGTTTTTTTCTCTTTTTTGTTGCAAAAGAATTTGAAACCTACAAAAGCGGGTTGCACCTGCACAGCAATTGCTCCAATGTGTTTACTAACACAAAATTGCATTACACATACATAGATATTGTTGGTATTTGTGGTTGGAAATGTGGTTGCTTATGGATGTTGCGTGAATGCAACAATGAGGCATCTCGGAATGCTGCATTGCAGCACACCGTAACAGCAATACAAAAAGCGAAGAAAAAACATACAGCGCGCCATATGTGGCAAGTCGCCATATATACCAGTACAAGCATATATTCTTTTACATTTATATGTATGTATATGGAATATGTACGTCATTGTGGTGACCCACTTTGCGCCCGTACAGCTAACCGCTCCAACAGCTCCGACAGTCAACCGAAACAACCTGTTTTCACCGGCAGCTCAAGTGCAGCGTTCAATAAATTTCCTCTTGTTGCTGTATTCTATGCTTCAATCGGTTTTTTAAGTTTCATTGCTGATTTTTATTAATATTATTATTGTTGTGGTTAATGTTATTGGTTCATTGTGGCAAGTTCAATTGTGGCGAGACGACGACAACCGCTGGCAGCTGCAACAACAGCTACAATCACATAGCTGAGACGCGGCGACAAAAGCGTTTCAAGAGCAAAGCCGGGTACTAGGGCAAACTGACTGTTCGGCTGACAGTTCGCGGTTGAGTGGCGAATGGCGAATGGGAAATGTTGAAGCGCCCGTCACACTTTTATTTCAGTGGCTTTATTTTGCTTTTGTTGTTTTTGCGACTGTACTGTTGCTTAGTCGCCTGCTGCCAATCTGTGGCTGTTTACGTCAACGAACCTTACAGCGTCAACGACGCGTCGGCAACTAAACGAAGCCACGACGCAGACGTGCATCATTGGCACGTCCCAGCCGTTGGCTGCGTGTCTGATCACTTGTTGCTCGTATGAGGCATCGAATGGTGTACGGCAGATTATCGATGTCTTTAGCGCCATTTCTTATTGGCAAACTATTCAACATGAACTATGACTTAATGGGGATTGAGGAGAAAAGTGGTTGCTTTTTTCTTTATTTTTCAAGAGATTAAACAAAAAAAAACATTAACTTTGTTACAGAAGCTAAAAACTCTTTACAAAAAAATAAGTTTCCTTACAAGAGCTTGATTTTGATCGTTCAGTTTGTATGACAGCTACATATGTGATATAGTGGTCCGATCTCAAATTTGTCTTCAAATGCTCTAGCGCTTGGGCAATAATTCATGCCAAATTTCGTGAAGATTTCTCGTCAAATGAAATAGTTCAGAGTAAATAATACTTAAATGACAGCACCCCCTCGACCTTCCCAAACTTCGCTCTATGGGCTCTTGAAAAGTTCCAAATAAACTCGAGGTTTTCGAGCCAAATTTTATTCAGCTATGAGAGCAATTTCGGGCTCAATGGGTATGTAAACAAGCAAAATTGCCGCATTTGGGATAAAGAGCAACCTTAACAAATTCAGGAGTTGCCATTTTATCCAGAAATGGTTTGGTATGGTTTGTGGGCTGGTATATATTTCTACAAAAAAGATTCCGATGAGAACGTAACCGTCAATGGCGACCTTGAAATTGAAGCTCGGGATCTCGACGATATTTGGTTTCAACAAGACGGTTCCACATCCCACACATCAAATCAATCAATGGATTTATAGTGAGAACACTTCGATGAGCAGATAATTGCACGGTTTGGGTCCATTAGCCCTGATCGTATACTATCACACCGTTAGACTTTTTCCTGGGAGGGTATGGAAAACTTAAAGCTTTAGCGGACAATCCCGCTTCGATTCAGATTCGGAATACTCGAACGAGTTATCAAAAACTGGACTCAACAGAGGGACCATCTGAGATGTAGCAATGACTAACATTCGAAAGATAATAAACATACCATTAAATTTTAATTTTCTTTAAAAAAAAAGGAGGGAACCTATAAATGGATTTATGCATGTACATAAGCACTATCCACAAGTGTTTAGAAGTGAGCTCTAGGCGTAGTTCTTGTCAACTGTCCCTGCTCTATCTGTTAAGATTATTTTATTCCAAACTAAATTCTAGCATAGAGTTATTTTATGATTAGACTGGTTGGAGTGCCTGATCACAGCGTTATTACAGAAAACTATAAAAGTGATGAACTTGCTAACACATGCACTTCAGTCTCAATAACTATGGAATGGAAACGGTTATGAGCTCTGTTAGCATTTTGTGGTTCACCGCTATACTGTTGGCCCTCAAACCAAATCTGCAAGAGTTGGTTAACTACCAGCAGCTGTGCAGTCGCAAAGACCTTCTGGCCAAAGGTAAATCGCAAAAAGTCTCTTCGCTCTCAGTAAGGGCAACCTTTCAATGGTTATAGGAGTTTAACTGGACACTGTCTGATCGGGATTCATGCAGGAAGATTAAATATCTTACCGGGTGTCAACTACATTTGCTGTTTGGAAGAGGATGAGATAGAATCAACTCAACACTTCCTAATCGAATCTGTCGATATCCAGGTGAAATAGCTGAAATTGAAATAAAACACCTACGCAGGTTTTTGAAAGGTTCAAGGCGTTTTTGCCGACTGCTGATATCTAACTACAGTAGTTTTTCTTCTGGGTTTACAATGGAGTGTATATAATAGTCATGCAGAAGGATCAACCATCTAACATAACCTAACCGAAGTAATAGTCTTCACAAGGCGCCGTAATTGTTTTAAATGCAAGTAGAAGCCCAGTCAACCGCCAAGAAGATATATCTATATGGAAGTATAGTATAACATGAATCGGAAAAACATTACTAGTTGTTCAAACCAACTGTCAGCACTTCCAGGATAACTTAGCGCTAACATGTCCCGCCGTTGCGCTTCTCTCTTTGGCAGAAGAATTATTGTTTTTGTTTTTTTTAATTAAAAAAAAAATTATTAATCCCCAAGTCCAAGCTTTACAAATCAAAACCTTATGGCATTGAAGAAAACTTAGTATCCACAAACTCTCTTTACCGAAATCAATTCGCTAACTTTGTTGTTGCTGCCACAAACAAAATTTTTACCAAGGGAACACCACTGAAAGTTTAGGAACAGAGAAATAGCGAATGGAAGACATCTATCTTTAAGTGAACACATTCAAAATTGCTTCCATCAATAGCGGTCGTGTTTACAACTCTTTATCTTCGGAATGTGGTTAGTACCAGAAATGATAGCACTGTAATCAACTGTCAGCAGAGTTATTCGCCATTTTCTTGTGTCAAATAATGGAACACAAATGTTCTCCTCTCGGCCACTGCTTTGCCAGTTAATCTTACAAGTTATGGATAAGTTACTCACACATATGTTGGCACATCCATTTGCGCACTCACAAACCTGGCTCTAATTATATGTACACACTCAGCAAATGCAATACTGATTACCATTGCCATTACCGCTTTTATTGCGTTCGCGATTATGATTGTGATTGCGGGAAATGCACGAAAGTATGTTGCAACAATTTTCATTGCTACATTTGTCCAACTGCACGAGTGCACTGTGCAGCAGTCAAGCAAGTGACCGTCGAATATGGAGGTGAGCATTTGTCCAGGGGCACATTAAATATACCTGTAGGAAAAAGTTGAGATGAATGTTGGAAACAGAGTTATGATGGCTAAGATAGAGTGATTGTTGCATAATCTCGGTTTAAGTCACTCTTTTTGAATGCTACTATTTTCAAGTCCATCATCCGAGGCTGTTATCTTTTTTCATTGAGGGTGTTTTTTTACATAGCTGGTCACAAGAACTGCACATAATCCTGGGAAGGAATGTTTCGCCATCTCACTTTAGCTCGCCTACAAACGGATGTTTTTTTGCTATCCAGAGGAAGTTGGTCTAATATGTTAAAGAATCGTTTCTGGCCACTCCCAAGTGAATGTCGCTCAGAGAACTTGCCTCACTTGCGTGAACTTTTACACAAGAATCCATCCTCGCCCTGCTGTAAACTCGGCTATAACCGCGTAAGCGGTGTCTACGCCAACAAAGAATAAGAATTTCTCGTCCATCCTGCAGCAAAATTCAATTCGATAGACTTAAGAGCATCCTAACTACCAACGCATATTTATGCGTTAATATATTGATGTTGTTTCTTTTCTTCAGGTAACCGGACTAGATATCGCCATACCCAACACAAGCTTCGCTTCCAAAAAATTTCGGCTTGCTACTAACCACCTCCTAACATACCTACAGAACCCTAGTCAGCTAGCTTCCCTTTACCTATTTTTAGACCCATACTTCTATATGACTTCGATGAAAAATTAATCTAACTCTTCCCACAACACGGTTTTATAGTAGTCCGACAACACAGAAAACCTGCTCTGAGCTAGCAAATGCATTCTTCAATTGATTGTGTCCGTAGATCAATATCATGTAATAATACACTTGGCATTGGTATCGTTCCAAACGCACAAGCATCACATCAGCTTTGCACCTAGAGGGTGCTTAGGTACAGAACCGCTTAAAAGCTCACACGTACCGCAATGAACGCATGCATTTGAACATAACTGCGCCGTTGCACGCACTCACGCACGCGCTACTTTTGACACAGATTCAATTTCGTTTTCCGGTCGCGTGCGCATGCGAGATCACTGTTAACCGAAATGTGAGAATTCTTAAAAAAAGGCGAGAGATCAAAGAAACAGCATAATAACTACAACAAAGCAAAACGAGCTAAATTGAAAGACAACAACTGGCATTCACAAATTATTTATTGCTCACAATTTTCGTGGGTATGAGTGGCACCGCCACATTAGGCGGCCGGAAAAGACCGGCAGTAAGTAATTCACACGCAATGCCGCTGAGCGACGGCACACAGCTGATCGGCAAACGCAGATGCGGCCGAATGAGGACAGTGGTGATAACAACTGTAAAAGCCGACAGCATCAACTGTCAAAGCAACAAAAACCACAACAACAACATGCATGGCAGTAGCAGTAATATGGCTGGCTGTTATTGCAGATCGACGACAATTCACAAACAGTATCTATGCATTTGTGGCGGCTAGCTGTGGCAGTGGCAAGTGGCATAGCATACATTTCCTAAGTTGGTGTGGCGTCGTCGGGCATTGCATGCACAAGAGCATGGCAATAAATGCAACAACTTGTTGCCACATGCGTGCGTGCAGCAATGTGGTCTTTGGAGCGACAATGTGTTGCATGTTCGCGCATGGATTTTCAATGCTGCATTTACCGGCAGCAATGACACTCAATGGCACTCAATTGCCGGGTATTAGTTCGATACAATTGGGTTTGCCGTCAAGTTTGCCATTAAATACAGCTGCACGTGTTCATATGGATGTGTGTGTGTGTGTGTCGCTACACCTTTAGTTGAGCGTTGCCATTTCTTTGCGGCTTCGTTGAGCAATTTACACACTTTACAGTTGGAAGTCATTCCATGTGCAAATATGTCACGCGGTATACATATGTACGTACACTCATACGATATGACAAGCTTGGAAAAAATCCAGGTGAACTGGTTCAAGTTCACTTTGCTACCTATTTGTTGCATTCTTGTAGTTAAACCTAGAGTGAATATAAGTACCTATGCGTACTGTGCACATACAAGTATATATGTACATATGTATGTATTCTTTAGTTTAGGATCTACTACACAATTATGTGCACACAGAGATAACACCGGTTGGTCTTGATTTCTCTTTGGTCTTGGGACTAGGCTTTTCAGCTAAGCTCTATCGCTGGGGTCGGCAGGTCGCGCATAACCGGACGACCTGTAGTAGAAGGTTAGTTGCGAAATAAGTTATAGCGATTAAGCAATATCCGACTAGAAGCGGCGGGAGTGGAGGATGCGGTATAAAAGCCAGCCGAACCAATGAAACTTGCGACAGGGACCAGTCGATCTAAAATAGATTTACCCCCCCCGCCCCCCTCCCCCCCCATCATGTATGTTGGGCGTGCTGGCTAATACAAAATCTACGACGAACTCACGAAGAGCGGCTTCCTGGTCAGCGTCTACTGACCATGTTAGGTGCAGCTGTGAACATGATCGGTCCATACCGGGGATCACATGGACTCCCACGAAACACCACCAGCGTTTTCCCACTGATGGTGTGGAAGGAGTGATGTGAGCTTACTCTTCCGAAGTGTTGGTCGCGTACTGTTTCGCAAGTCCAATATAATAAAATAATACCGACTAGGTGTGGTCCCGAATGGGGTGTACCTTTAACGAGCAGTGCGAATTGTGCATACTGCATACTACAAAGTAACAGTATCTATGGAAGCTTCGTCCATTGCAAAAAAAAAAGTAAGACCCAGAAGAAAGCGTCGGAAACCATATAAAATATTTGATGAATTGATCTCGATATATAAAAGAGACTAATAACGCTGAGAATGATTTATAAACAACGAACTTAGGTTCCTTATGACCTCAATACCAAAAGATGCTTGAAAAGGGATTCTGTTGCATGACAACACTCGGCATCACGTTGTCAAACCTGTTAGAACCTACCTGACAACGCTTATATAGAAAGTCCCATCCCACCCGCAATATTAAGCAGTTATTGCACCGTCCGCTTATTATTTGTTCTGTTCGATGGCACATGATCTGGCTCAGAAGCAGTTCCACTCACAAGTCGACACCGCAAAGGACCTGATTCTTAGATACCATCACAAGATGAAACGTTTTATATACATATATAGGAGATCAGCCTATCAGCCTTACGAGCTGAGTCGATTTAGCTATGCCCGTGTATCTGCCCCTGAACAGTCCCTTGGTTCTTGGTTCTTGGCTCACATATTTTTATCTTCATAAAGCTGCTCATTTGTAAGAATCGCCGATATCGGACGACTACATATAGCATCTAGCTGTCATACCAACTGAACAATAGGAATCAAATGCTTGTTTGGAAAACTTTTTTATTTGACCACGTAGCAACACTTAATTTGGCATGGCTTATTGCCAAAAGCAGCAATAAATTACTGAGATACCACATCCCAATTAACATTACAAGTATTTAGATCGGACCACTGTAGCCATATAGCACTATATGCCATGCAAACTAAAAGATCAGGATCTAGTTCTTGTATAGAAAACTTTTTTATTTGACAAGATATCTGCATAAAATTGTACATGAGCTAATATCCATGCCAATGATACAATATGTTAAATTTTTATAGATCGGACGACTATAGCGTATAGCTGTTGTAAAACCCAACCGAACAATATTAAGTCCCTGTATAGAAAGTTTTTATTTGTGAAGGGTATACTAGCTTTTATATCCCTTTAATCTCCTAACAAATTTTTCAGATCTGAGCACTATAACATATGTATATATACCATCATCTAAAACATACACAGTTTGAATATTTTTAAGAAACTAATTCTAACATTTTAGTATTTCAGATTTTCTTCCCAAGTAATCCACCGCAAAACGAGAAATGCAATCAATTGTAATTTCTATTTCATTCGAAAACAAATCAAATGAATGAATCAGTCAGTAGTCACATCATTCACAAAGTTAATTAGTGGGAATTAAAAGCTCAAACGCGGCAACAGCGATTGTTACCACGAGTGTAGCAACAGCAGCATCAGCGACAGCAGCGCAACAACGGTAGAAAATAAAGAGAAAATGCAAAAACTGTAATTGCCACAAATAGAAAGTGGAAGTTGGTACCATTTGAGCCGTTGACTGTCATCGGATTACAGCAACAATTGGCGTAGAAGAAATTACACGCTAAATTGAGATTGGAAAAGCAGGTACACGGCAAGCAGACATGAGAAGCACATACATACATACTTAAGTATGTGTTGATAAATATTTTATATAAATAAATACTATAAGATTCGCATTCGCAGACAGCGCGTTAATGGTGTTGAAATCGCACTTAACGGGGAAACATATTTTTTTTGTGGAAGCGCACACATATATTTTTAGGAGGGGCTCCAAGCACATGCATACTTCCATTTGTATGTGGAAAGGTATGTGGACATTCACAGAAAAGGCAATCGTTGCAGACTGTTTGCATGTCCAAGCAGTGGCCAAATGACCAATATTAGAATGTATGTGCATATATATGTATATACAAATGTAAGTGCGATTGCTTCTAAGTGATAACCACAGCTGGCGCCAACTGGAACCAGGTTCGAGGTTCGATAATTTAGCTTCCGCCGAAACTTACAGTCTATACACTGTTATTTAAGGTACATGCGCTTCCTGGAAATGAGCCAGCACATGCTTGCTGATTTTTTCATTACCGATAGTTGAGCCTTACAATGAGCATGTGCTATTCTCAAAGCTACTACATGCTGCTGCTGCTGCACATGACAGCTACAGTTGTATTTAACTTAGCTTCTTGGCGTTATGCATTTCTCTTTTTTAATTTGATAAAAACTTTCTCCATTTTGCAAGTGACAGCACTGCAGCTAAATCAGCAGCCGCACCTGGGCTCTATGGTGCAGAAGTGCTACGTTAGCATTTGTACCATATGTATGTATATGGCATAGTGGCGCTTACGGTCAGTCTCTTTTGTTGTCAAATGACGGTCAATTGTCTTTTACTATGTGCAATCGCATAAAAACTTAATAATTAAGCAGGGTAGCTGAAAGGTATGTCTGTTCTGCCTACTAAGCCTTGGCATAGTGATGAGAAAAGGTTGCTGCAACTATTTTCATGGAATTGTTCACTTCTGGTTTTAACCTGCTGGACGATGACAAAATCTGATGAGTAGGCGCTACGAGTTTTCAAGAGAATGATATGGAAGAGCTTTATGAGAGCCGGTGTGAAAATTGGACAATAAGCGTGGCAGCGCCCACTTTTTAGTGAAATCTCATATCTCGGGAGCCGACTAACCGAGTTCGCCAAATTTTGGTATGTGGTATTGTTTTCACATTTCTATGTCACGTTGTAAAACTGAACGAAATCAGACTACCACGCCTACTTCCCATATAGCACAGTTTTAAAATCCACTTGATTCTTTTACTCCCCAGTACACAAACCAAGAAGCAATTAATAAAACGGGATTAAACTTTGCACGAATAGTGCCTTTAGTGTATGCCATCTTATGATCAAAAATTAATCAAAAACTGTTCAAGCCAAAAGCTAGGTACCGAATATTGGGATCCCAGTACCTATAGTTGACTTTGGATCGAAAATATCGGTAAATGTGTGACATATATAATTGAAATTCAAGGATAGTACTTCCCTGACAATGGTATGTCTGTATGTTAAAAATCGCTTAAATCAGGCCAATACTTCTCTGAGCCCCCATATACCTTTAAATAAAATTTTCGAACTTCCAGGTGATTTTATGCTGGTTACTTGGTCCAACATTTGAGTTAGCTCAATAAAAATTACAGGGAGTATTTTACTTATAACACGGTATTTTTGTGCTTAAAATAGATGCAATTGGGCGAAAACTTGCCCTAGCCCCGATATATGTAACTATTTCCTGGATTATCGAACATTTGGCTGACTTTGCCCCACATGACTGATGATTTTAAGTGAGGGACCGTAATGAAACACAGAAAATTTTTTAAGTATGTGACATGATATAAGTTAATATTATACTTTTATAAAATCAGGTCGATACTACTCCAACTCCCATATACTATGTATAATGATTTTCGTTTTTTCTAAAAAATCTTATGCCAAATATGTCGATATATAATATTTGTATATATAAAATTGCAGAATTTCGATTCTCTGGTTCATTTTTTACATCTTAAGGTGTTGCCCTGGCTTTGATTCCTGCAAGTTGCATGAGTATAAAATGTTCGGTTGCACTTAGCTCTTCCTTACTTCTTTTCTGAATATTTTGTCTGAGAGTTATATAATGACAACATCTCATATTACATGAACTCAAAAAAATATCAATCGCTTGTACGAAAAAATTTTATTCTGCTGACTAATTGGGCTTGTGTTTCATACTAGTTGATTTGACTGACTGGATTATATTGGCTACACCAGAACGTCGTCTAGTTTGCAGTGAAACAGACACTCAAGAAGATTGTACTAATGAATTTTGCTTTTCAGAAATTGAGTTGGATTAGATGTTTGAATTATGTAATTATATTTTATTTATATATTTGTAGCATTATAATAAGGGCACAAAGAAAAAAAAATTTTACAACTCGTAAATAAAGTGTTATTATTTAGGAATCATCTTATCATCAAAAGCTCAAGCAGGAAATATTTGTTATTTTTACATATAACAACGAAAAGTTAAACTATTTTTGCAGACTAGTTAATTCGCTATCTTATTTTCTCTGCTCTCTAACTCTAACTCGACTTCAGCTGGGGAGCAAGCTTAGCACAACAACCTTAATGTGTTCTAATTGTGCCTGGTAGTCACTATCGTCTTCCGCCGAGATGCTTCCAATGGGAAACGAAAACATTGAAATAAAGGTGTAAGATTTGCTGATTTACGTGCAAGATATTGCCTTCGCCTGACATTCAAGAAACCGTAATTTTCATGATTTGTAATCCGATTAGATTGTTGAGGCAATTGGTTGGCGCCGCAGTCTACATGCTACTACAACGAACACTTTTGCGGTGATACGAAAGTACACTAACACGTAGGCGCTCACTGACCATGTAGGAAAAATATTCTATTAACAGATATATCTTTAGGTATAAACTGACTAATATTTTTTAACAAATTATTTTGGTATAACAGCAGGCATTATCCCTTTATATGATAAGCAATCCACTTTTTAGCATAATAAATTAGACCTGCGCAGCATTAGTAAACTGTTAAAATTGTGCCACAAAATTCAGTAAACAAGCAAATTTTGTTAGCGGTTTTTTATGCTAGCATCGAGAGAATATAATATTATTTTCATGTCAAACTTAAAAAAAAACCAAATAATACCACGAATAAACGATTTTTAAGAGTACTTTTATTTTTAGCTCAATACTAAATAAACCTTAAAACGCTGAAGATACCAATGAGGATTTTTTGTTGCAAATGAAATAAGAGAGATTTCCTAGAGGGATTTTTAATTTATTATTTGGAACTGTTCGTGCGCTGAGAGCTTCTTCTCAACGTAGGATGAATATGCATATGTAGCAAGTCAAACACCTTTCAGTCCAGTTACCATTTGCTTTATAATTAAATCGCATTAGAATGATAGTGATGTGATGAGGTCTCTGGTGACACTTATAACATATTTCATTACGAAGTAAACAAGTAAGTGCTGTCGGAAGTCAGTGTATGTATGTATGTACATATTTATGCAGATGAGTATCTCTGTATGTTTGTACTATTGCCAGTTTGAGTCGCGATCTACATCAATAGAAAAGTTAACACCTACTTCTGCGTCATGGATGGGTTGCAGGGCATACACTTGTTGACTTAAGACATTCATAACGTACATAGTTACATATACATATAAGCCGAGAAAGAGTACTTTAGCTCATCTATCTATATTTGCCGTAACGATCGTGACTGCAATATTAAAACTCAATGGCACTTTATGTGTGTATGTTTACTTCACAGAAATTCTTGTAATTTCCAGTGAATTTAGCTGGTAACTAATTAACCTATTATTTAAATAATTATTGTAAATAAAATTTAATGCGAGACATACATACATACATACCATGCATTCATGTTTTTTCGGTACGTTTGTGAACGTGCTTTATTAGCTCTTGAGGGGCGCATGCGTGTGACACGCAACTTGTTTCCTAGCTCCCCTTTTGATCGCACTCGTACCACCGGCGAGATAATATGCATGTATGTACATAAGTGTAATACTAGCAGTTACAGAAATGTCGGAAATAGTTTTAAGCGTTTGCTATGCGATAAGCAAACTTTCCCATTAAGAGGTTCGTAGGTTCGTACATAAGAGTCATTCAATGCATGCAATTTTAGGATGTTCTTACTTATGTATATCTTATTTTAGAGGTCAGTAGGGTAATCTTTTTACAAAAAAATATTTTTTTTTTTGTATTTTCTGTTCCCTCATACCCTTAGCATTAACCCTGGTCGAGACCAACGGTCTGATACACTTAGTCGAGACCATTGGTGCTTGGCTTGGCCTAGGCTAGTTTACATACATTTGTATGGAAATACGTGTTGTATTTACGCTCATATATCTACAACATAGATACATTTTTGAAATTTCTTACCTCTCGATTTGGTTGAAATCAAATTGACTGCCTTGTTCACGCTTGGCGTAGCAATAACGTTCACAAAAGATGTAACATTTTGAGAAAAGTTACATTTTTCTTAACCTTTAAACGCTCTAGCGGCTAAAGTATTTGACCTAGATAAACAAACTAACCAATTTGGACATGTAACGAACATTAAAACAGATGAATCAACCGTGCGAAGTGATAGAAGCATACCAAAGTTCATATATTTTCATACAAAATATATGTGGTCTAGCCAAGCACCATTGTTGCACTAAGGTGTAATATTATAATATCCTTTTTTCGTCCTTTTCGATACGATATCCTTGAATTTTTATACTCTCGCAACAATGTTGCTAACGAGAGTATTATAGTTTTGTTCACATAACGGTTGTTTGTAAGTCCTAAAACTAAAAGAGTCAGATATAGGGTTATATATACCAAAGTGATCAGGGTGACGAGTAGAATCGAAATCCGGATGTCTGTCTGTCCGTCCGTCCGTCCGTCTGTCCGTCCGTCCGTGCAAGCTGTAACTTGAGTAAAAATTGAGATATCATGATGAAACTTGGTACACGTATTCCTTGGCTCCATAAGAAGGTTAAGTTCGAAGATGGGCAAAGTCGGCTCACTGCCACGCCCACAAAATGGCGGAAACCGAAAACCTATAAAGTGTCATAACTAAGCCATAAATAAAGATATTAAAGTGAAATTTGGCACAAAGGATTGCATTAGGGAGGGGCATATTTGGACGCAATTGTTTTGGAAAAGTGGGCGTGGCCCCGCCCCCTACTAAGTTTTTTGTACATATCTCGGAAACTACTGTAGCTATGTCAACCAAAGTCTACAGAGTCGTTTTCTTCAGGCATTTCCATATACAGTTCAAAAATGGAAGAAATCGGATAATAACCACGCCCACCTCCCATACAAAGGTTATGTTCAAAATCACTAAAAGTGCGTTAACCGACTAACGAAAAACGTCAGAAACACTAAATTTTACGGAAGAAGTGCCAGAAGGAAGCTGCACTCAGGCTTTTTTTAAAAATTGAAAATGGGCGTGGCGCCGCCCACTTATAGACCACAAACCATATCTCAGGAACTACTGGACCGATTTCAATGAAATTCGGTATATAATATTTTCTTAACACCCTGATGATATGTACGAAATATGGGTGTAATCGGTTCACAACCACGCCCTCTTCCAATATAAAGCTATTTTGAATTCCATCTGATGCCTTCTCTGTATAATACGAGTATAAACATTAGGAACCAATGATGATAGCGGAATAAAACTTTACAAAAATTCGGTGTTTGAAAAATATGTAAATGACGTATTATGAAATCTCGATTATCACTTTACCATGCGAGAGTATAAAATGTTCGGTGACACCCGAACTTAGCCCTTCCTTACTTGTTTTTTCTGAATTCTATAGACAATAAAATTCTAGGAAGCTGCCTGGAAGCGCAAGTCGTTTGCTACACTCTAAATATATTTAAATAACATTTAAAAACAAAATATGCCTGGCCAGACCCGAGGGTCTCGATGAAGGTTAATGTAGAAACCCACTTTATCATTGGAAGGTTTCGAAAAAGGCTCACAAATAATAACACCGCTCGACGTTCGGAGCGCTCGGAATACACACCTCAAACTTTAAACGCGTTTTTCTCAAAACTCACCTTTTTAAACTGGCGGACATGATTCCGGTCGAATTACTCAACCGATTTGCTTATTTTTTTTTTAAATATTCACAAAACGCCTGGCTATCGTCCCTATATTTTTTATAATTTATTGACAATATTATGATAAATATTTTGTAAAAAAAACATGAGGAAAAATTAAAAAAAATTTTATTACTTTTTTAGCTATCAACATATTTTCATGATTCTAGTAGGGACGATAACCATTTGTGTACTTTTTAAGAATAAATTGGGTTTTTGTGTTTCAGATGATCCACACATGAGAAATCGTGTCCGCCAGTAAAAAAACGCATCTCATTCACCCAGCTATTTCTCCGACAGATGTTATCAAAAAATTCCGAAAAAATTTGTTTATACACTCCACATGAAAAAAGTTCTATTGTAGAATAAAAATTTCCATGAAAAAAATGTTAATAAAACAGGCCGGATTATCCTACTGACCCCTTACGTATGTTTCAAACTAATATTGTTTTGCCTCATCATATTTGTTCACACGATTGGTACTTATATTTTGGTTGCTACCGATTTCTTGTGCCGCCTGCACAGTCTTTCATCTATGGACAGGTCTATCCACAATTTCAAGCCAGAACTACCTTTTTGAGCAAACGTTATTTATAAAACCAAAACCGAATCGAGATAGATATAAGTTCTTATATTTTCTTAAATTTGATTTTCGGATGACTGCCTGTCCGTCTGTCCATGGAAGCCATAACATGATTATGCAAAACAAATAATTGCAGTGCATAGGCTTTCTGCAATTCGGGTAATAAGTGCTTTCCGGACTATATCAACCGACGCTGCTGAAGTATTAGCCAGCATGCCGCCCATTGACATCCAGGGAGATGAACTCGAGCATTTATATCAATTATCAACGCCTAAAACAGTATCGGTAAGGACAGAGGAGAGAAATAAGAGTACTAAAATGTGGCAGGAGCGGTGGAATTCCTCATCCAAAGGGCGCTGGACCCACCGACTTATACCGGACATCCACTCGTGGATAGACAGACGACATTAGGACTTAGATTTCTATCTGACCCAAATACTTAGTGGACATGGATGCTTTAGAAGCTACCTTTTCAGATTCCACAATGACATTAGTCCGAACTGTCCGACGTGTACAGACTATGTAGAAGACTCTGAACATGTATTATTTCATTGCCGTCGATTTTCGAATACAAGGGAACAGCTAAAAACCACACTCGGTGGTAGTTTTACAGTCGATAACTTGACGACACTCATGTGTCAGTCGACTGATAAATGGAAAGCTGTCAGCGTTCATAATGACCAAACTGAGATCTTTTCAACAGACTAGGCGTCCGTCAGTCCGCGCAATAGAGAAGACTTAAATGTCTTGTCCCTCCCACGAAATAATACCTAGCCGGTGGTTCCGTGGAGAGTCCTGAGTTGGGAGTAGGTTAGGTTTAGCGGATTAAAGTTCCGCACTTCGGCTTTCGATGCTTTCCCCTACTATAAAAAAAAAAAATGTATATTGTCGGGTGGAGTACCCCAAGTCTCAGTATTAGGCACGCTGATCGTAGCAATGGCCAAACAATTAATCGACCTAAGTAATAAGTGCTTAAATGTCCTGTAATAAGTGCTTAAATGGCCTACGCCATGGTTCTCTCCTGTGAAAAGCAATGAGTTCCGTAATATTATATGCAGCTCTATTATGGATAGGATATGGATATAAAAGCGTATACTAAACAAATAATTGCAGTGTATAGGCTTTCTGCAATTCGAGTAATAAGTGCTTTCCGGACTATATCAACCTTTGACATCCAGGCAGACGAACTCAAACGATTATATCAGCTATCAGCGCCTAAAACAGTATCGGCAAAGACAGAGGAGAGGAATAAGAGCACCAAAATGGGACAGGAGCGGTGAAACTCTTCATCCGAAGGGCGCCGGATCCACAGACTTATACCGGATATTCACTCGTGGATAGACAGACGACATTGGGGCCTGGTTTTTCATCTGGCCTAAATACTTAGAGGACATGGGTGCTTTAGAAGTTACCTTTACAGATTCCACAATGACATTAGTCCGAACTGTCTGACGTGTACAGAGTATATAAAAGACACTAAGCATGTATTATTTTATTGCCCTCACTTTTCAAATACAAGGGAAAAACTAAAAACCACACTCGGTTGTAGTATTACAGTCGATACTTTAATGACACTATAAATGGAAAGCCTGTTAGCGAAGCCTCAGCATTCATAATGACAAGTCTGAGACTTTTTCAACAGATTGGGCGTCCGCACAATAGAGGGGACTTCAATGTCCTGTCCCTCCCACGAAGTAACACATAGGTGGTTCCGAGGGCTAGTTACCTAGTTCATATCCACATTAACACAGAAACATAAATAACGATATCTTCTCAGTTTTCAATACGTTATTTATTGGAAATCAAATTTCTAACATGAACAGATAAATTTTTGATATTTGAAAGCAACATAACGTTAAATTTTCTTCAAGGCAAAACCAAACTGATTGTTTTAGTAATTAAATATAATAATCAATCTGTATAAGTGTAGACTGCACGATTACAAGTACTATATGAGTATATTCTAGTGTGGCTAGTTGGATTTGGTATGGTGCTTAGCAATTTCAGCGTACTTACGTCCAAGGCAGGTATGTTTGCGGAACTGCAGGAAACCCTCGACGCAACGACAGGCGCCATCCAAACAGCTGCTGTTGGCCACCTTCATTGTGCACTGATCGTTCAGAACGCAGTCACCACCCAGAAGTTGCGCTGCAAACAAGAAGAAGAACAATAAATTGCATACATGTGCTTATACAAGTTAAAAAGAAATAATAATAATAATGGTGTGTGTTACTTAGAAGAGCAAATAGCAAAGAAAAGTTAAATAAAATCGACTGTATGAAGAGAGTGCAGAGATGCAGGCCGACTTGACAGGTGAGGCAATTAAGGAGAAGCACACAAAAACCCAAACGCATTCGCATAAATAAATATTTGGTGTGAAACATACATACATACATACAATATGTAAATATATCTATATACTCTTCTACGCCCAAGTATGTGCAATTGTCGCTATGTAATCGTTGAGTTAAGTGTGTTCGAAGACATTTCGAATGCAAATAGAAAATTTGGTAGTGCATGCTGAGGTGTGTTAGCAAAGCTTTCTGCTAAACGGCCGCTCACTAATGCTCGCATGTGTGGCATGTGTTGAGGCATGTTGCACGCAACACAAGAATGCGCACTGTTGGAGTGTAAAGAAAACGGCAGCGGCTGGGCTGCAGCGCGCTGAGAGAAGTTCGCGGTCAGTGAGAAAGTCATATGTGTACTGCTGACAAATAGGGAAGGAATGCAGCATTCCGCGCGAAGCACTATTGGAATAACCGAGCAAATAACCCGCAATCCAACTACAGCTATACCAACAATACAAAAACAAATATTTGCGCATTCTATATGCTGTGTAATACATTGTATTACCGCTTCCACTCCTGAGATTCCTATTGAACATTTATATAGTATATTATATTGAAAGAAATTGGTACGATAACTGTTAATAAATTTGACATCCGAGATTCAGATATCTTGATCGAACTTTGTAAACTTATTCCATGGCACTCATGGGGTTTGATATTGTAGATGAGCAAAATCGCGCCATTGGCACGTCCCCAAAACACAATTAATGAAAATTTATAAAGTCCCATAACTATGTTCTATGGACTCTTTCTGTGGTGAAGGGCAAAAAACCTTAGTTCCATTCTAACCATGGTACTTAACGCCATCTTGCACATAGTGCCCGTAGGCATCATGAGAAGGTGTATGGCAGCGAAAGTCAAACTAAGAACATGTGTCTAAACACACAGAAATCCTCACACACTTTGACTTCATACCGGATCACTTGGATCAAGGAGTCGCGAAACCCTGCTCTGGCATCTCCTCCTCTGCCTATATACCGGCGAGGGAGTTTTAGGCCGGAAGAAGCTGGGCAGTAAGCTTCTTTACGGATGGCCTCCTTCAAAGAAGTGACCATCCACTACTACGATACTACAAGGCGATACTAGCCTTGAACCCATTAACATTGCGTTCAGGGTTGGACACTCCTTGACCCCGCTATCAATAGCATTGAGTAACTTTGTAATAAGAGTGATATGGGTGCCAGACCAGAGCGGAATCGCAAGAAATTATAAAAATGATGAGCTGGCAAGGAAAGATAGCCTAGAAACGCAATCAGTATAATGGGACCTAGTCGATGCTACTGTATCTTCTTGTATGCTGCTGCTATCTAGCACCTTGGGTCACCTTTGGTACATGCGATCTCACAAAATCCTTTTGGTCCAAGATCCATCACAAGAGATCTAGTGATCTTTTTGCCCCCAGAAAGGCTAGCCTCTCCCTAGTTGTGGGGCTTTTAACTGGCCATTCATTGCCCTATTATCGTCTATGCCGTAAGGCTAGGAATCTTGTCACACGAAATCTGCAGAAGCTGTATTGAAGAAGACGAGGTGGAAAAAACTCAACAGTTCTTTCTTGACTGCTCAGCGTTTGGAAGATCAAGCCACAAGCACTTGGGAGTGCATACAATCAGACATCCCACGGAACTGCCGGGAATGGAAATTAAACGCCTGTGGAAATTTGTATTGGCGTTTTGCTAATTTATTAGTTCGAACACAGGTGTTCTTCTTTTCTATGGGTTCACAAAGGAAGTGCAATCACATTAGGGGAATATGTGGTTACAAATTTTTTCAAAAGGTAGGTAAAAATTGATGATAGGAATAGAAGCTAGGTGAAAATAGATGAAATCGGAAAATAATTCCACCCACTCCACTTTTTTTTATAACGAAATTGGGATAGATAGGAGTCGGTTTTAAAATTGAACGATGGGCATGGCACCGCCTACCTTTACGAGAAACCACATATCTTCGGACATCATATTGTCCTGATATACCTACAGTGAATAAATGTGTAAAATCGGGTTACTATCACTCCTATAACTCCATTTTAAATTTCATCTGATGTTTTTATTTTCATCAATTTCACATTTTCTTTCTAAAATTTTCCATAAAAATATTAGCCAATCCCTTTCAATAGCTCATATATTCCACACAGAAAAACGTATTGCTGCTGTCACCTCTTAGTTTCCTACATGGTAGCATTATTAATATATCGAATAGATAATGAATCCAGCGATCGTTAGGTTCGCTGACAATCATCATTCATCGCAGCTGCCCGTGCAAAAAAGCGGGTCAAATATCCATGTTCAAGTAAACAAACTACGCCTTTTCTGGCATTCCGGCAACAAAACAAACCGTACAACAGCAGATAAGCAAAGCCACTCGTATGTCAGCAGATCAGGTATGTACTGGCTGCTAAAGAGCTGCAATAAAATACAACAAACAACTGAGTGAGTGCTGCAACACAATAATCGCAGCGCACTGACAATTGCAACGATCGACCACAGCAAATGCATAGCAATGTTAATGTAAACGATGTTGCTGCAGCATATCAACATTGTTGCATGAAAATCGGGGACACACGCCATGTGTACATTATTCGCTCTTTGCTTGTTCAGATATCAGCTAAGTTTGTTTGTTTGTTTAAGGTACACGTTCGTATTTACATACCTATACATTGTATTCTATGAATGGAGAAAAGTGCCGAACGAGCTCTTAAGTATATATCTATAGCTACTTTTAAATATATGTACACCACTATATGATTTACGACGACTTCTCAATGATATGAGAAATAAATGTGCTGCATTAGACCCGGCAACAGTGGTGCATATAACAACGCCTAGGCATAAAAGGATAGCATTACAAGTAGTCATTCATATGTATATATATAGCTTCCATATGAATATATGTGTTTGCATTTAGGAGAGTGTGCATTAGCTGGCTGATTGGCTTGCTGCTGTCAGCTGTAAGTGCATTAGATGCAAAACTCGCATAAAGTACAAGGCTGAGTGTGGATTTGCAGGGGGAAGACATATGATATCACATGAACTCATTTGATTTTGGTAGTTTGGTTATTTGTGTATCTGTATTTGACTATGATTGACTGTTTGACTGATTTTCTAGTTGGCATTAGAGGTCAACTATTGTCGGGCACTTAAAGCACTCGCACCTACAAGTATGTAATGTATGTATTCGAATACCGTAATTGTTTGAATAGCGAACCTGTTATTGCAATACTTACATGACAGACAGCTGGTGGCATTGTATTGCACATAATATGGTGCACACTCACAATAGCCGGTCGCCGAGCAGGCGCTACCCTTGATGAAGTCCGTGCAATCCATATCATGTTGACACTTGGAGCCCAAACGGGGTTCACGATGCGGTTGTGCTTGAGTGAACAGCGCGCCATTTAGCGCCACACACAGGAATATCTGTAAATAAGGAACGAAAATAGTATCATCAATAACATAAGCAGAATATAATTAGAAAATATCTAAATAATAAAAAAAATGAATAGTAAACATGTTTTCAATACTGGCTTAATAATTTATTTCCAGTGTGCATTCATTGTATAGAAAATTGATTAATATGAATGAATAAAATAGAATTTATAGAATAATATACATTAGGGTGCTTCAAAAAAAATTTTGATTTTTTTTTCAACTCTTACCCCCTCAAATGTTAGTGATCGACAAACAAAAAATCCTCCCTCATATCCCTATACATAGTGATTTGAAATTTGGAATGTTTTCAATAAAAATTAAAAAGGGTTCTGAGAATAATAATTTTTCGCGGGAATTTCCAAAGTTTGAAAAATGAACTTTCTGACTATGCGATGGTTATTTTTGAGAAACAAAAATTAGTTGGTGAAATTTTAGATTGAATGAAAAAACGAAAATTCCTACATAAAATGTATGGGAACCTACAAAAAAAATAGCGACCCCTTAGAGTTAAGCTACAGAGCCTGGCTTGAGGGAAGATTTTTTGTTTGTCAATCACTAACATTTGAGGGGTAAGAGTTGAAAAAAAAAATCAAAATTTTTTTTTGAAACACCCTAATATACATACATACATATGTCTAACTCGATAGAAGGTACTGTATTAACATAATGGGAGTTCTAACTGGTCACTGTCTGGTGTTGGTAGAGCAGAGCACCAGGGAGAAAATGGAGGATTTTTTGTGCACCTGTTCAGCATTGGCAAGACGACGCTGTAAGCATCTGGGGTCCCCAACGTACGATACACTAGAGAAGGTCTCGATAGTGAGGCCGCAAAGTCTGTTAACATTCGTGTCAAAAGCAGGATGACTACTTCTCTTGTACTTAGCAACTGGACTCCATCCAGTATTGAAAAAGACCACAAGTGGGCTACGCGTGGCTTATTGGCCTACCAGATTAACCTAACCTAACCTCCCTTATCTTAGTTATAATAGAAAGGCAATAAAGTATCTGAGTCAAAGTCAGGGAAATGGTAAATATCTTTAGCAACTTTTCAGATTTAGCGGTATTATCAAAAACAATTATAAACTTAGTTGGTTCAGTCGAAGTGTGAGAGCTCTCATTGTGATGGCGAAGAGTGATCCGTCTTCGGTGGTTGGTTTTCCTGATTTTTCGAAAGACAACGGCAAACAAATGACTGTGTACCACTAAGAATTTAGTGTTCTGCGTTTTTCTAGTGGTATTGTTGCAAAATGTCAAGTTTTTTTTTAAAAACTATGCAATCATTTTCTTGAAAGTGCTTCGTGGGCAAACAACTTTTGCTGGATTTCGTTAACCTTAAAATATCTTTACAATCGACTGCTGTTTACTTCGGGCTCATACGCGTAAATTCACTATTCATCCCTTGTTAAGATGTCATAGACGTGTTTCGAAGCACCGATATCGTAGATTTCCACATTTCAGCAGTCATTACGATCATTTTTGAGTAATGTGTGCAATTGTTTTTTTACAGTCTAATTTTTAGGCAATACTGAATGTATGCTGCTCCCACTTATGCCTTTAGTTGTCTCAAACTCACGTTAGATCACATGACGATCCTTCACTGGCCATTCATGGAACTTCATCGCCAAAATTTAATTAAGTTCTGTTGCATGGTTAATCCTCGTCGAAAGTGGTAAAAAATAATCGTGCGGAAATATTTGTGATTTAATTCAATTTTTTGACCAACATGAATATTTTAAGTTACTGTAAACAAGACGAATAGCGCTCGTGTATGTAAATGATTATGTATGATGACTTAAAAAGTCCGAACTTTACGCTAAAAATTGTGAGTTATAATGCAATACTAGGGTTGCCAAGTCCCGAAATATAGCATATTAAAAAATATATAACGAACTTAAGATTTCTAGGTGACATAAATCCATAACAAATATACTTTATTCAACTGGTATAAGTTTTCTACCCTAAGAAGTTGCTCATCTGTCGGAACCGCCGATATCGGACAACTAGAACGTATAGCTGCCAACCAAACAGACCGGTAAAAAATTAAATAAATGTCTAATATATACACTTTTATAAAATATGCACCTGTGAAGGGGACTATAGCTTAAAAAGGCGCAAAAAGGTGAAGAACCGATCTAATAATTTGTTAATATACAATATATATTTTATAATTGCATATGAAAGTAACATACATACATATGTAATTATAAATGTTTAAACTTTCTATTAAATACGTTCCTGTCATTTCCCCACACACTCACACTATCCACTCACATGTCTTCTTATGTCCGTAAGCACATATACAACTAAAGATTTCAATGCTCTTTCCTCAACTATGTTTTCTCACCAAATGGTTTTATCACTGTATAATTAAAATATACCGTAATTAATTTTTGGGCGTTACAACTAACAGTATTTTAGTTAATTATGTACTTCGAACATATACCACTTTATCACACACATGTATGTATTTATGTATGTGTGTACTTTGCCAGTTATTTCATGCTAGAATGACTATAATGATCGAGAACTGCAAAGTTCACTAACATCTAGTTGCCATACGGTTAAGAGAACTGAGTCAAAACTGTATTCATATGCACATACTTATACAGAAATACATATTCAAGGTTTGCAAGTATTTTTCTAGATTTGTTAAGATTAATTAAATCAATACTAAGTTATGACTCGATGCAATAAATGAAGGAATATGTCGGGTTTTTCATAAGAGACGCTATAAAAGGAGACCGATAGAGACAGCAAACGACAACATATTTTTCCCCACTCTTTCGATATTTCTCTTCACTAAGACTTGCCATTTCAACATGAAGAGATATACGATCCAACAATGAGTCGAAATTATTAAAATTTGCTACCGAAATTCGGAGTCAGTGGCCTCAACTTTAAGATCGCTACGACCAATTTATGGTCGTCATAATCGTCCTGTTAGATGAACAATTGAGCGTCTAATGGAAAAGTTTGAATCCACAGACAACGTAAAAATTGTTCACGAGTTGGTGAGACAAAGAAGTGAGCGTAGTGTCGAGAATATTGCTGCCGCTAGCGCATTAAATGAGGAAGATCCAACTCTTTCATACGTTGTTCTTAATCCTTGAGCATCTATGTGACGTCGTTGTGGCGAATTTGGGAAAAGATCTTGGCCTATATCCATACAAGATCAAATTGACGCAAGAACTGAAGCCGCTTGACTACCAGAATCGTCGTATCTTCGTGAATTGCGCTGAGCAAACACTTGAAAATGATCCGAATTTTCATCGAAAAATCATCTTCAGCGATGAGGCTTATTTTTGACTTAATAGCTTCGTCAATAAGCAAAATAGGCGTTATTGATGTGACAGCAATCCACACGTATTCCATGCGTCACCATAGTATTCCGAAAAAATTACGGGTTGCTGCGGTTTATGGGCCGGCGACGTCATTGGGCCGTTATTGCTCAAAGATAACCGAATATTTTTGGCCCGAATTGGATGATATTCACTTGGACAATAGCGAATGTCACAATCAATTTATTGAAAATTAAGTTTGGTAAACGTTTTATCTCACGAAATGGCCCATTCAATTGGCCAACAAGTCAACGACGATTGATGAATTTCGTACGACTATCGAGCGTGAAGTTGCAGCAGTATCGGCCGATTTATGCTTGAAAACCGTTGAAAATTGTGTTCAACGTCTGGATTTCTACAGCGTGCCCATGCAAAATAAATCGAGTTCTATGTTTAATGGCATCGAATGTGTGTTCTTTCACAGGAATCAAAATTTTTATTTGCCTTAAAACCCGCCGGTTCGAAACCGATTTTAGACTCTTAGTCTTTTAGGCAAAGTTGCTCAGAATGATCCGTAGAAAATTTCCCACATACGCGATTTAATAGAAAATAATTGCCTCTATCTAATGTGATGAAACACACGTTCTTAATACTAAACGGTGCTTAAGATGAAATATTTTCAATGAGAAGATCTCGAGATAAATCAATTTGAAAGTGGCTGTGACCGAATCACAAGAAATTCCGTGCTTGACAACTAATAGCCCCGAAGAAAAACTTACTCACATATGTACATAATATGTAACGGGACAAAAGTCTTTAAGCCAGTGAACGTTAGTACAACCGATTTAAACAAAACTGTTCCATATGTCGGCAATCTCACAAAAATAGAAATCGGAAGAAACCCTGAACGCGTCTACGTGATTTAAATTTTATTTAAACACAAACAAATATGTTTGGCCTACGGCCAATATAAATTTACTTGTTATTTCTCGCGCTGAGCTACTACTGCCATATTCCCAGCATCACGCGCAGCCAGAAGCTTGTTTGTGTCGCTCATTATATATGCATTGGCTTTCGATTTTATGAATGAAACGATCTTTTTTTGCCTTTCTGTGTTTTAAAAAGCAAATTGCCATGTGCATACCGAGTACATGTGTATGAAACACAATAACAGCGCAAATTAACGGTAATTGGACACGCCCAAAAGCGGCAATGGCCTCAACAATAACAATAAATTTGAAGAATAAAGTCTAGAATAAACTTGGCAGCGCTGTGAGATTGCCGGCAACAACTGTGACGAAAATAACAGTCACGCCGCTGTTCTCTTCCGCTGTAGCTCGATTCCTACATGTGTGTATGTATAAACATGTGTGTGGCTGGAAGTTTGTAGCATCTCGTGTGTCACGATCACTACCTCTTTTAGTTGCTGTTCTATATACACATATAAGCATACATATGTATATGTATATGTATGCAAGCTGTGTTCACCTCGCTTCGTTTACGCTATAATTACGTAAATTCAATCAACCCACCGACCATTCAGTTAGTCAGACAAATACATAATTTGCACGGCAGCATGAAATCTTTAAATGCGGCCATAATGAAACGAAAATCTCAAAGCTTGCGAAAAAACGCCATCGGCCAATGAACTCCTCGGAGCATTACGAGTACTTATGCACTTGCCGGTCTATTTGTGCGTATTTACATACCTACATTCTCATATGTAAGTACGACTCTATGCTTGTGGTTGTGGGTACTCTATGCATGTACGGGAATTTTAATTTACTAATTCTAAGTCGTTTGTTCGCTCCATTCAAATTACCATACCAAACTATTACGAAGTGGCAGCTAACCGGCAGCTAACCGGCAGCTAACCGGCAGCCAACTAGCCCCACAAGCCTCTTTCATACCTGTGTATGTAAGTATGTACGTGCTGCGCATGTGCAACACCTTAAATCGCTCGGCAGCTGTCCGACGTAATATATACATATATGTATGTACATACATATGTGAGTTGTGAGCATAGTTAATATGTAAATCTTCATCTAGTTTTGTGTGTATGTACACACGTATTGCTTGTCTGTTCGGCTTCCCAGCGGCAAAAATCAGTTCGCCCCATAAATTCTCACGCCATACGCAGCCACCACGTTTTGGTTTCTTGACCAACAGCCGACGCAGTCAGTCAACCTGTTCGGGCTGTGTTCAAGTTGCGTAACATTTTACCGTTCGTTTGATATTAGAAACCTGATAATCTAATTAAAGTCAGCTTAAAATGTATGCCCAGCAATTAAATTTTATTGAAATAGTGTCCGGTGAGTATTGGGCGTAATACGATCAGGTGGCTATTTTTGGATCACAACAACAAGTGCAATAGATTTGATATAGATACAACAATAAAACAATTAACTTTTTTTAAAGTTATGTATAAGAAATTTCTTGCATGAATCTAATCTAGAGCTTTCCGTATATACTTGCGAACATGTGGAGGGCATATAGTGTAAGTTTCTTGATGAGAAAAGGGCGGATACAAAATTTCTGGTCGCTATTTCAAAAACTGAGTCACTAGTTGATATACATACAGATGGATGGACAGACGAAAGGTCAAGGAATATATATACAGACGGACAGACAGACGAAAAAGCAGACGTATAGGCTGATAAACATGCCTAAGTCGATTATCCTTTTGGGTGTTACAAATATCGTGGAAAACTTAATATACTCTGTTCAGGTTTAAAAAAAAATATCAAAAAGAAATCCTGAGCTTGACAGGTAATATCTGCAAGGAACCACTTGCTCACATATACAATATGTAACTGTACAAAAGTTTTTAAGCCAGTGGACAAATATTTTTTTCAAAAACAAACGAAAACTTACCAGAAACACATCAATAAAACCCGGGTATATTGTAGTTCAGGACTACATATCATACTAGTACAAAGCTATTTTTCAGCCCCCTTTGTTAGTGAATAAAACTGAGCATGTTATAGTCTGAGAGTATATTACCTCTCAAAACATTGTTTCCAAATTTTATATATAAGTGGATCCGTCTAGTAAGTATATCAGATTAACATAACATTGTATTTATACCCTTGCAACACGATAATGCTTTTATTCACTAATGGTTGTATCACCTAAATCTAATCGAGTAAGATTTAGGATTATAACTATAAAGGGTGATCAATTTCGAGATTCTCTACCTTTTTAAAGGAAAATTTAAAAAATTTTTTTGAAGATTATCTCTTTCAAATGTTGGACGCGGCTATGTCTCAGCTGGTATATCCCTTTAGTCAAATTTTCGATGACTCGTTCGAGCCTTTCGACAGGTAACTATCGGTCGATTGACAAGAGTGATTTTTGTTCCAAGACCTCAATCGAAGCGGGATTGGTCACCAAGATCAGTTTTGATTCCACCTACCCACAAACCACACCAAACCATTGATTTTCGGGATTAAATGGCTGATCTTTGCTTTTTTATATACCCATTGAGCCATGAATGGGCCTCAAGAGTCCACAAAGCGAAGCGATGTCGCTTGGGAAGGTCGAGCGGCTTTAGTTCTTGCACAAGCTGTATTTTGCCAGCTTTCAATTCCATCGTTCCATATGTCAGTCCGAGTTGCTACAAACGGAGCCAAATCGACTCTTCACATTCTTTTGTACAGTCTCAGCTACGGCTGCTATATTTTCTTCACTGCATGGTAGGCATTGTATATTCGCTCGAATATTATCCTATAATGAATGATGGGTCTCAAGATGAATGATGGTGTTTCGAATGGTACGTTCAGTAGACCGATTATATTGACCACAAGTTGAGCGAAGCGCGTGAAACACATTCTTTGCAGAACGTGAATTGCCGTAATAAAGTTGAACGATTTGAAAATGTCGTTCAGGCGTAAGTTTTCAATGATGAAATGCCAAACAATACTGAACAAAAATAACATGAAAGCGACTCACGCGTGATCTGTCAGAAAAGCTATTGAAAGCAGTACCTCTACTTGGATCACCCGTTATTATCAACACGGCTATACATCTCTTTTTTAGCATAGCCCTGTATGATCTCTCCGAATATCTAATGAAGAAACAGCTATTGTCTCGGATCGTTTCCATATATTTCAAATTAACTTCTCCTAAAAGCCAATATATTGCTGCTTTTCTTCATTAAATTTTGAATTCTTTTCCACTGACTTTTTTTCATCAAACTCGGTAAATGGCCTCAGTAGCATCATTCTACGAAATTCTAAGCTTTATTTATTCTTCTTTAATGCTACTTCACTACGATATTATCTGTTTTAAGCACCTACTATCGATTTCAACGGTAGCCAAAGCTTTGCACCGGTGACTTATCTATCAAAGTTTGTAATAAATTCAAAACCAATGATTGGACAGTTTTGAATAGCTGTGTTGCTTCTAATTAGTCTACTTTTCAGCACATTTTGTAGCGCTTTTTTGTTGTCTAAATCGCTTAATCACCTTTCCTCTTTATACGTGTTTAGACAGAAGCCGGCGCATATGTAGGTATGTATGCAAACATATGTAGGAGTGTGTTTCTTGTTTATATGAATCATTCGTTTTTAATTAGACTATAAACGATATAGAAATTGGTTTCTAATTTATTTTATGGGCTTTTTCATGAAACAAACAAATTTGAAATAGGCAACACAAACTCTCTTTATATTTATTTGTGTATGTGTGTATGTGCGTATGTAGATATGTATGCATGCACCAATTTTGTAACAACAAACAACTTTCTGCAACAATTGAAGAAAGTAACTGAAGACAACGTAATCTTGAGTCGATGAAATTTCGGAGATATTTTGAAGTAGCTTGTACGTGTCGGCCATGCTAATTGCAACATTATTCTTTCCTACATATAGTACATTTGAGATTACATACATATGATACGACATATGTACATATGTATGTGTGGTTACCAAATCCACTTGCACCTACCAAATTCTTGTCATTGTTATTCATTTATTCGAACACAGTTGAAAGCTGTACACTGTGAACAGTTTGACCCAATAAAGTCGGTGCTGATGAAGTTTTCTGCAGTCGACGCGTTGGCTCTCAGTGTTGGCTTTCTTGTGTTTTCCTTTTTTATTTCTTCTCATTTCAATTTTATTGCACTTGGAAATTTCGCTAACCAATCGACGCGTGGTTCTATTTAGACACTTAACTGTTAACATAATTTACTTCCTTCAAAGTCGCTCTTTACGCGCTCTACGTGCGTAGTCGGCTGCGTCAGCGTCGCTGGCGCCAATCTTGATGGCACTTTTGACGCGATCAAATTGCTTTGCTTTTCACTCTCTCGTGCGAGTCACTTGGAGCAGCGAAGTTTGTGGGAAAAGACGTTAAGTGTTTGGGTAGTTAAATAGCGGTGAGATGAGAAGGTAGGCGTTTTATGCCAAAAAAGGTAATAAAAAAGCCTATTAAATAGATTGTGAATTGTGATTGATTGATGATATGCATCTAAATATACTCTCGCAAATGTGCTTATAAATATATATGTATATATATATATATATATCTACATGGTTAGTTATATTAATCGTTGTTTAAACATTTATATATTTTATTATTAGCAAGTTGAATTACTTAGGATAAGGAAGAAAGATGTTATTTCGGCCGAAAAGAGGTGGAGATCTATCGTTCTTGATATTATTATTTTTTTGTTTTTACAAAGACCTAGATGCGTCGTAAGACATCCACCTACTTTTTTCTTTCATATATTTGATGTTATAAAATAGAATATGATAATATTGAATGATGAATGATGACTATTATTATTAATATTTGAAAATAGAGTAACTGAAAATTCTTTAATTTAAGACAAAAGGTTAGAGTGCTAAAAATTACACAACAAAAAAGTTAAACCGCATTTGGATAGCTAAATTATCTGGCCTAACATTAACATCGAATCAACAATGTCCTTTGATATTTGAGTTCGATAAAAATGTGATTCCCAAAGAATACAGAATAAAATCTTGTCGGCCGGTCGGCATTTGATAACCTTCACAGGGCAACAACCATTCGGCATCCTGCCGATTGGACTCAGCTGTGTGATGTTGTTTCCATGCTTCTTCCCTATAGAAGCTTGCCAAAACGCCTAGAGCTTGCCACAAATTTATTGAGATGACTAATATCAATTCCAGTGTTTGTAGAAAATATGACAAACGGGTCAATGGAACTTATACGTTCAACTCGGGACCAGAAGGTTTTCGCAACTCTGTAAGTGCTAGTTTGCTGAGCTCTTGTGAAGCCTAAGGGAACCCGTACTCGTCGCCAACCTGATGTAATTGGTGTATGTATGTATGTATGTATGCCTTTTCTTGACAAGCTTATTGGAAATATACTCTGTATGTTACCATAATAGCTGCCACTTTTGCTTGAAACACACTACAGTAATATGGCAATCTGAAATAAGAGTTGATTGAGGTCTCCTACTCCAGCCTCCCCTTTCAGCCGTGAAAAAGCTCACTGCTTCTCTACTGCGACCCCGCTCCATCTTTATAACTCTTTTATGTATGTACGAAAAAGTTGCCGCTGTGAGTAGTTACCGCGACGCAGTGATCCAAGTTATCAGGAATGCCGTCAAAGTGGGAAAAGACTTCGGAATGTTTATCTGTAGGACCGTAACTGTGTCCAGTAACCTGGTAGTTAGGTCTGTATAGTCATTCTTGTGGGTAAGCAGTTACAAATTTGGCTGTACCAAATTCATACTCTTGCGTCCTCCCCGCGGAACCTGGAAAGGTGAGTAATATTTGTGTAAGATGTCTGAGCCAAGCCGTGTGGAGCCTGAGGTCATGGCTAAAAGAGAGGAAGCTCAGCGGAGCCACTCCGACTATTCGGTGTAAGCGAAGTCTAATTGGTGCGACTGCGAGCGGTCGTCGGTTTTGAAACAAGCGGTTCGCTATATAAATGTGTATAAAACTTTGTACCGCTCACCTAGCGAGGTTGTGCGATGGATTTTGGACCCACCACGTAGAAATTACTCCCAATGAAAAGAAAAGGAAACAACAACTGATTGACACCCAGAATTTATGTTTTCAAACAGAGCCCAGGGCTGAAGACAGTAAAGAACATACATTTTACGGAAGAGGAAAATATCCCAAAAATACACTGAGGAATTGACTCCGATCGTTCAGTTTGTATGTCCGTTTTATGCTATACTGATCCAATATCAGCGGTTATGCAAGCTTCTTCATGAGCAGCTTCTTTGGTGAAAATAGGACATGTGCAAAAATTCAGATTCACATTAGAATGGCCATAAAGATTAGAAATAAAATGTGCATACCACCCAAACGAGGCGAATACAAATATAATTCAATTTACTCTCAAGCCCCGCAGGCGCACACAGCAAAGCAAAAGGAAAGTAGCTGCAGTTTTTTTGTTTAATACAGCAAAACATAAAGTAATCATGAGTACTCATAAGTCGTAACTAAGCATTCAACAACAACGTAAAGCAATCTGTCTGTCTAGTCGCCCATTAGTCGGCGCTTTCTGCGAGCTGTCCGCCCCCATTGCATGCATTTGACTGGAGAAAAAGTCTCGTTTCGTTTCGTCAAGTGCGGCCTCTAGCCAACTCCTAACAGGCGGCTGTGACAGCTTTTCAAACTGCACACAACAAGAACAACAACAAATCAACGCACAGACATCACTCAACGAACGGAGTTTTTGTGGCACGCAGATTGCAGTCGAGGCAAATGCGAGTACGAGATACGAATATGCAGATCAGGCATTTGATGCCATTGTTGAAGCTGTCTTCTAAGGTGTTGCAATTCTTTTTATAGGCAGCAATAAAAAATCAACTAGACGGCGCGAGTGGTGAACAACGCAGCTAAAGGAGTTAATGCAAATTGCAACAAACATTCAATAAAACCACTCAGCAGCGCACTAACAAGCGGCATGCATTATATTGCGTGTGTGTGTGGGACTGCATTCGCATGCTAGAAAAGCGCAGGATTCTAATAAAAAAGTGTATTTAATGTACGTGTGCGCCATTGCTGGGAATGTGCATAAGCAGGAAATGCAAAAGTGAGTCTCACGATCGGCAGTAGAACAATAAAAGCCATCCAACAAGGCGCAGCTAACTCACTTAAGTTCCTTACTTAGTTAGTTAGTTGGTTAGACAGGCAGAGCCAGCCCCGCCAGCCTGCCAGCTTGACAGCCATGATAGGGTAGCGCTGCAGACGCAACCGCTTTAGGTGGCTATTTGGAAGCTGGCGCGCTGTCAGCTAGTTAGCTATTGTGCCACATATGCATGTATGCAGCACACATACACACACACACTCACTCACATACATATAGCCATGCAGTCAGACATAATTAAGGCACATAAAACATTTTTAAATTACTTTCGTGTTTTATGGCGCTCTTGCCCCTGCTATCTGCAGCTTCCTATGGCATTTTTGATCTTAACAACATCGCTTGTTATTTGTATGTGTGTGTTTGGGTTTATGTTTGCTTATCATCCCAAAAAAGCGGCCACTAAATTGTTGCATGCAGCAGAATTGCAGAAACGCAAATTGAAAACAAAAGCCACACACACACAAACACACACGTAGTATAGAGCGATTGAAACACATAAATGGCAGCGGTTCAAAACAGAGACTTCGTCTTGCATGTCTGCGTTCTAAATGACTTATAACGACTCTTGCTCGCATGCCAGTTGCAGGTTGTGGCAATATCACCAGCAGCTCAATGTATTGCTGCAACAACATCAACGCCATCACAATCATCCTCCGTGCAGGCCTGGCCTTCTAATGCATTTGGTGCATGCATGCTATCGCAATTTGTCGGGATTTTAGCAATCTGCTCGCCATATCCGATTGCCTGTCCTTATTGCTGATTACGCGCCGTTGCGATTGCTCTTGCTGATGTTGCTGCCGTTGCTGCTATTATGCGGTGCCACTCTCATTCTAAACTTACTATGCTCATTATTGAAATCTTTTGCCAAATACATACATATGTACATGAATACATTTTAGTCTAGTCCTTATACGTGAAAAATAAAATCGTTTTTAAACCAGTTTTCTTAAATATCAAACTTTTGGACGTAATCAAACAATTTTATTTAGTCCAAGTCACTAATATGTTTTTTTGCCGTTTGGAAACTTATAATATTTTTTGTCTCCTTTTATCTTCATCCTCACTGAAAGTGAATTGTGATTTTTAAGGATCACCCTAATATACATAAAACCCTAAATTTCGCTGAGGTGATGTTAGGGCAAGCCAGCCGTGAAGTGATCGTTTTATGTATATTCGTCTTAGTGCTTTATATAATATTCAATTATGTTTTTTAAGGGGTTTTTTTAATATCATCTTAAATGTACATAGTATATGTTTGACAAATTCACGTTCTACTGCAATTTTTGATCCTTAATGTAATCTGATTTAATTGATCCTGAAGAATTTCTATTTATGGTCTAAAAATATTATGCGTCTAATTTGGGTATAAAATTTGTTACATGGATTTTGTGTGTGTGTTCGACGATATATCGTTCACCAGTCATAGCAAAGCTGTATTTTCTTTGCGATTTCCAGTTCACTATACATTTAATACTGTGGGCAAAAAATAATAAAACTCTCTAACTTAAATTTCGCGCATAGACACGTTCGTCGAAATATTTTTCTCTGGGTTGATAAGACTGTCAGTGACAGCTGTGCCAAATGTCACATCAAAACAATTATTAATGTTTAGTATAGGCTTGTCTTTCTGAAGCACGCAAAGTGCATTCGGCAATTTTTACTATTAGTGAAATTATTCAACAAAAAGTTCCATCAAATTTTGCGTGCGGAATCAAACTTCTGTTGCGGAACGTTCAGAAAGTTGGAGAAGGACTTCGGTGATAATTGTTTGTAGCGAGGAAGTGTTTTCGATTGACACAAGTAATTCAAAAAGGGTTGAGAACGCGTTGGCGGCAAACCACGTTTAGGACGGGCGTCAACATCAACTGATAATCAACACGTCAAAATAAAGAAATTGGTGCTTGAGGAGCAACGATTAACAGACAGAGATTTTACTGGCATCGTTGGAATATTGGAAAGATCGTGAAAACCATTTTGTAAGATCAATTGGGACTCAGAAAAGTGAAAGTTCGATTGGCGCCAAAATCACTCAATTTTTATCGATAAACAGCGTCTCGTTAACGTCTCTGAAGCAATGCTTTCCGACTACCAGGATGTCATGAAACGTATTATTTATTACTGGCGCTGATTGTTCGACCTACGACCTTACGACCCGGAAACAGACGATGGGTCGGACAAATATCGTCGCAAAGGTGAGCCGAAACCGAAGAAACTACGTCAAAGTAGGTCAAAAGTCAAGGTTATGTGGAGGGTTTTCTTCGATTATCGCGGTGAGGTGTATTCCAAATTCCTTCCGACCGGCGAAACTGTCAACAAGAAATACTATTTGAATGTTATGCGTCGTTTGCGCGAAGCTTTTCACAAAAAGAAACCGGAATTATGGGCCGACAACTCTTGTTTTTTGCACCACGATAATACACCGTCGCATACTGCATTGATTATTCGTAAGTTGAAAGATGACCTGTTTTTTGATCTGAAAATTTTCCGAGGTAACAAAAAGAATGGTTCAGCCAGGATCTAAAAGTGATGAAAGAAAGGTATCAAGGTAGTTAAGATCGGCATATGATGGTAGAATACTGCTGATCCTTAAAAAGACATTGTCAATTGGAAAATTATAAAGGAAAAGCTCTTAAATGACCTTTACTTAATGTGTTTTTGATATTTGTCTCTCTGTTTACTTCAATGTAACCTTATTTTTGAAGACAAAAACTGGTTTTATAAGTATATCTGTTATTTTGTTTCATGTTTTCTGATTTTTGTAATGAAAAATGACAATAAAAATAAATGGGAGCAACTTTTACAATATCATTGATAGTGTCATGAATTGGAAGCACAAATATATCCAAAATCAATCGTATATCGAGGACAACAAAGCCACTATAGTAAAGCATATCATATTTGGGAACTGATAAATTAAGGCTGACAACGAAACACTTCGATTGTTTTTCATTTAATAAAAAAGTAATCAACAAGATTTTATATTTTTTAACTATATCTTATGTTCTGATGTTAGAAACGTTGAAGTAGCTCAGAATCATCGGCTGATGATCGCTTTTAAATTATCACACGCAAGAAGAAACAATTTTAAATAACTAAATTATAAATTAGTCTACCGTAAGTTGATATGCAAAAAATTTTGATTGAAAAACTTTTGTCGTAACACCTTTTTATTTTATAATGTAGACAATTTGGCTCTATTATCTTACCCTTTGCACCAAAAAAATACCAGCAACATGTTCGTTCTGATTCCCTTTCTGTTATTTCTGATATTTAATTAAATATCACCAACAATAATTCTAGTTAATAAAAAGTACACTTAAATATTAGCAACAGACTTAAAGCGAAAAATTACTTTAACTGTCCATGAAAAATTGCGTTCTTAATAGCTTTACCCATAAAGTAACCAATTGTCGATCACCATCGCATTCGAATTTGCAACATACAAACTCTTTACATTTGGGTTAAATCGAATTGATACGCCAAATTAATCGGTAAATGAATTTTTAATTTATATTTGCCCCAAAAATTTTCATTAATTTTACTTCAATTGAAAAAGTGTTCGTCACAGTACAAAATGATTAGTTCTGCCACATTAAGAACTATTTCAAAAAAGCAAACATTTTTTTGCGACTAACTTTATATTCCTTTTCTTGCGAAAATGAGCATTAAAATGAAATATGGAATATTCGTGGAGTCTTGTTTGTTTAGTTTTTTTATGGAAAAAATAATTGATATTTTCTCCCAAATATTTGGAAAGAATATCAGAACGCATTCCGCAAGTCGGTGCTGATTTTTGACCTCTTTATATGAAACAAAATTTCTCCAAATAATTTAGTTGTACCCATTTACACCCGAAATAACGCAAACGTTTTCCAACTTTCCTAATATTTTAATGTATTCTTTTAAGGGGGGTAACATGGGTTTACGGGTTTCAAACAATCGACACCTCTAGAATATTGTCCTAAATTTTCAAGTTGATCCGAGTAATAGTTTCGGAGATATAGCCTTGAGGACTTGTGGGTTCGAGGCTAGCTCGGCTAATTGGTCTCTAAACACGTTTTTATCGAAACTGTGTTTTTGAAGTCGGTTGGCAAGATTTCTCGAAAATTATTCAGCGATCTTCATGAAATCTAACACAGGTCTTTGAGATAAAATTCAAAATGACTTGGAAGAAGGATTTTTTTTAATAACAACTATTTGAAAAAAAAATGTCGCGAAATATTCACTGAAATTTTCAGGTTTTTGCAAAAATCTCTGCCAAAAATTCAAATTTCAGTTTTTTTCCTTCGTCCAAGTTCTATGTTAAGGTTTTAACTAAAACGCAAAATGGAATCGCATTGGCCGAGTTTAAAATATTTTTTTCCAAAAATTTCAGAATTTTTTGTTAATAGTAGGTATATAATAAAAATATAAATATAGAAAATAAAAAAAAATAAAAATTATAATAAAATATTTCATTTTTTACATGAGAATAAAATTTTTGAATAAAGGCTTTTTTTAGCCGAGGAAACCCATGTAACCCCTTAATTAAAATTAAATCAGCAATTACATTTCTCAATTGTTCCCTAAAAATATTCCTTTTAAACTAAATAAAACCTTAAAATAATAGTTCCTCCCAATTGTAACCGATAGCAGGTGTACTCTGTTTACAGACTACTCCCACAACCGTTTGCTGGGTAGTTTTGCCAAATTCTCCTCACATACATACATTTGCTTTCATGCCAAATTATTTCGTTGTAATAATTTTTGAGGTCAACTATTTAGATTCCACTTTAATGCTTAAACGGATTTTTATACAAAAAATAGCTGTGAAAGAAAGAAAATAATAGTTGCTGTACTTACACACATTTATAAAAATATCTTTACGCGCAATCAGAAGGAGAGAAGTACACATGAACTGCTAATGTTGCGCAGTGAGTAGCGAGTACAAAGAATTCTGCGTATTGAGAACATTTGCTTGAATAGAAATGATGTCGGCATGTTGAATGAATGAATTGAGTTTTGCCGGCCGGCAGATGAATGACTGAAGCCAAATTGCGGCTAAGAGCTGTGCTCATGCAGTGAACTTTGTGCAAATCCATTTGCTACGCTTTAGTGGATTTAAAAGCGCGTTAGAAAACCAAGCCAAACAAAACAAAACAAAACCAGGGTTTGAATGCGTGTGAGATAGATTAAGAGAAGTTTGCGACGAGAAAGATGCGCAAAAATAGGCGAAGAATCGGTAAATTAAAACCGACTAATGAGCCAACTTGGCATTAAAATGCAATAAAAACACAATTAAATTTTGAGATCAAACAAGTGACAAGAGCCATAATGACAACACGAAATTTTGGCAGTAGGTTAAACTTATTAAATATACACATATCTGGTACAATGCTACGCAGAAGTGCCACAAATTGCAAATACGCATTATATATATGCATAAGTATAAATACTACATATATCTACATGTATATGTATGTCGAGTTTTTCTTTACGTAAAAGCGCGAAATATGTGATTATTACCATGAATTAAGTCAAATAAAACTTTTCTTAGATATTTTCTTGTTTAGAATTTTGTACCCGTGGAGGGGTACTTTTTTAAGATTTAGTTTTGAGAAAATGAAACTATTTGGAACACTCCGAACTTTGATAAAAATAAATGCAAGGGGCAGGAATTTTCGTACAAAAAATATTTATTCATTTGTTTACATTAAGGTTATTGCCTTCAAAATAATCGCTATTTGATATTATGCACTGGTGCCAGCGCTTCTTCCAATCGTTGAAACACTTCTCAAACTCGATTTTTGGGCTAACCTTTAATTCTTTCAGTGATGCGCTTTTAATATCATCTATGCTTGTGGAACGGTGGCCCTTTAAGATTCTCTATTTCTTTGGAAATAGAAAAAAGTCACTTGGAGTATTGTGTGGCGAGTAGGATTGTTTTATCCTAACATTCACGAATAAATCCTTCATTTTATTTCTTTTAACAAGCGAAAATAAAACAAGAAAAAACGTTAACTTCGGCTGCACCGAAGCTAAGCACCCTTCACAGGTGCATTTCTTTTAGTAACTATTTGTTTAAGTAAATCTATGGAAGCTATATGCTATAGTAATCCGATGTGAACAATTTCTTTAGAGGTTAGATTATTTCTATGAACAATAACTCATACCAAATTTCGTGAAGATAAGTATATCGCCAAATGAGGAAGTTTCCCATGAAAGCATTTGATTCCGATCATTCAGTTTGTATGGCAGCTATATGCTACAGTTAACCGATCTGAACAACTTCTTTGGAGACTATATTGTTGCCTTGGAAAATAATCTGTACCAAATTTTGTGAAGATACCACGTCAAATGCGAAAGTTTTCCATACAAGAACTTGAATCCGATCGTTCAGTTCGTATGGCAGCTATATGCTATAGTAAACCGATCTGGTCAATTTCTTCGGAGATTACATTGTTGCTTTAGAAAGTAATATATACCAAATTTCGTGAATATATCTTGTCATATGTGAAAGTTGCCCATACAAGAACTTGATTCCGATCAATGAGCAGCTTCTTGAAGAGAAAATGACGTTTGCAAAATTTCAAAACGATATCTTAAAACCTGAGGGACTAGTTCGTATATATACACACAGACGGACAGACGGACATGGCTAAATCAACTCAGCTCAACATAGGGTCTCCGACGCTTCCTTCTGGGTGTTACAAACATAATATACCCTGTTCAGGGTATAAACATATACTTAGCTGCAAACAAAGTAATTAATGAATATAGCTGAAAATTTTGTCGTTATTCAGGGCACGTGTGTTAACATTATAAAAATTTTTGAAAATTGAACACTACAAACTCGCGAACTTTTAATTTCAAAATTCCTGATATTTTCTTAAAACATCTCGTAAATTTAGGGCAATGTTTAGACAATAAAAAACATATTTTGTGGTTCCCGTAAGTAATCTCGCCGTTGACGTCGAAGACATCGTTAGCGGAAAAGAATTTTGCTTTGCTTATTCCTATAACTAATTACTCGATTTAACATTATTTTATCGAAATCTGATTGTTTTTTTTATTTTTTTAATTTAATTAAGAAGACTCATTTCAGAGATATAATTATCACCGCAAAACGTTTTTTTTGACAGGAGCTCGCGAAGATCAGCTGTAGTTCCTTTACAAACAAATAAGACTAAGTCTTAGAAAACAGTTAAATATACCGCAAAATGTATACAAACTTTTGGATCAATAAATTTAAAAGTTTTCTCAGTAAAAGTTCTGGATAATGCGTTTTTTTGCCAACTAACTGTACATAACCCTTTAACAAATTACCTTATACTGAATATTGATTTGAGATTGTGATTGCACCAGCAATAAAATTGTGCAGCCTCAAGAAAATATAGTATATAGTCAATGTTTAAATTTCTGGCAATTTTAAATATTTTTTATATATTCTCTTTGTGAAAATACTTTTGGAAGATAAAAAATTAATTTCTTTAAATTTCTGGTCATTTTAATTATGTCTTCATTTATTCTTGGAAAAACCATTTTCCCAAAATAAATTTAGAAAACAACTTAAATTAACTTTACAAACAAACAGTTAAGAACATACACACACAGGCGCATGCTGGCTGCGCACACAATATTGGCCTGTAAACAAACTGCATACACACAAAAAAGTTTAATAGCTAGCAATAAAGCTGGTAGAATTCACTTACCACTAAGGCTCGCTTAACCGTAAAAGCATTTCGAGCAGGTTGTCGTCGAGTGTACGCCATATCGAGATGCGCACACTGCCGCTACGGCCACGGTTGCTGCCTCTACTGCACCAAAGTAATATTTCCTCGTGTGTTGTTTTTTTTTATTGTTTTACAAATGTTTGCAGCTAGCGGTAATGCTACTTTGACTATTTCGGTGTTGCTTGTAGGATTTTATGTCTTTAAGGCAGTTTGTTTGGTTGTTCTTTGTGTTTACGTTGCTGTATGAGCTATCACTTCACACACACAGCCACTCACTCGCAGAACAACTGTTTTGGGTGATGAGCGAAAGGGCGCAGGGACGTAGGGGCGTTCGGACGCGCACGTTAACTTCACTTTAGCACGTTATATTGCGATCCGTATGCGTTACGGCGGCGATGACAGCAAACATAGGGGCGCGTCGTTGTGTATGTGTCTCGGTATCTGTGCGAGTGTGAAAAGAATGAAAATAAAAAATGTGAAATTTTCGAGTATGAACAAATATGTGTTTAGCTATTTAATACATATATATGTACATATGTCTTCATAAATATATTAACATTTTAGTCAAACGTTTGCACACTTTAGTGAATGAATGCACATGTGTTAACGCTGTATGCAAGTGTCTTTGTATTTGTGTGTTCGTGTCTACATATGTATGTATCCAAATTAAAGAGTCGCTCATACATGCAGCTGAGTGCTTTCACATGAACTTCACCTGAAGTGAACTCAGCTGAACCGTAGCGGTACGTTTAAAAAGTTCATCTTGCCATTGTTGTTGTTGTTGGTTTATTTTTTTAGCAAGTAAATAAAATAATTTACAAGAAGAAAACGTTGTTAAATGCAATGAAAAGGCTGAGAAAAACTTAAAACTACAAAAGTGCCGCGGCGGTGTGCTATCCGCGCAAAGAAATTAGTTTTGTATTTGGGACAAAAGGAGCAAGCGCAGGTTGAAGCGCAATGCAAAAAATGCCAAATTGAAAATGTAAATGAACTTTTTTAGTTGTTGAAGCATGAAAACCGAAAAACCATTAAAATGAAATGATGAATGAAACTAGTGTAATGTCAAATGGCACACCTTTTGTATTGCCAATTATTTGCAGCCTTCGCTGAAGACAATGAATCATCTATAAAGATCTATAAGTCAAACAAGTTAATTAACTGTCGACATTGTATGGTTAAGACTAGAAATTTTTTTCCAGCTGTGCGCTATAGAAGAAACTCTCAAAAGGTTACACACGCGACTTATTCTTCTATGTATATATGTATGTATCTATGTAAGTATATTTACATCAAGAAAAAATTGCCAGGCTTCTTGTTGCTGAAAGAATTATTTTAAAACTAAAGTTCATACAAGTCTTTTCAATTAACCTAAAGTTGAAATATCCAATCCAATAAAGAAGATGAAGAAGAAAATTTTTTTCAGAGGCAATTTGGACAGCATTTATAGTTCCTTTAAATTTCGCAATATCAATTCATTCATATGACCTGGTCTATTATTAATAATGAAAACCGTTAAATTAATTTTTGTATATTATTCTTTTAATTACTCCACACAGCATGTCTGTTTCTTGTTTCTTTTAAGTGAACTCAACTATTTTCAAATTTAAACAAAAGACTTAAGCAACGAACTTGACTTCAAGTTATGAAATTTTTTGATAAACTCAAATGTTAAGTGCTAACTTAAAAAGAAATTGCTACAATAACCACCATTTAATCCAAATAATTAATTTAATTCCAAAACATTTTTTTAAATACTTTTATTGATAAATGAGAAACTTAGTAAATTCTAAAAATGTTCTTTCTTAACATATACAAAAACGGATGGATAAAATGATAAATATTTGTCGAAAAGTAAAGCAAAATATAAAATTGCAGAAGGAATACGGAAAAATATACATATGTTCCACAAAACAAATAACACTTTATAGCAAAGCAAATACAGGAAGAAATTTCTATACAACCTGAATTTGATTGTTCAGTTTGCATTACAGCTATAAGCTATAGTCGTCCGATTTGAACACTTTCTACAGATATTGTAGTGTTACTTTGTTTAATAATTTTTGCCAAATTTCGTGAAAATATCTCTTCAACTAAAAAAGTTTTCCATACAAGATCTTCATTTTGATCGTTCAGTTACTATGGCAGCTATATGATACAGTAGTCCGATCTTGAAAATTTCTTTCGATATTGTAGCTTTGCTGCATAAAACACTCTATGCCAAATTTCGTGAAGATATCTCTTCAACTAAAAAAGTTTTTCATACAAGAGCTTCATGTTGATCGTTCAGTTACTATGGCAGCTATATGATACAGTAGTCCGATCTTGAAAATTTCTTTCGATATTGTAGCTTTGCTGCATAAAACACTCTATGCCAAATTTCGTGAAGATATCTCTTCAACTAAAAAAGTTTTCCATACAAGAACTTCATTTTGATCGTTCAGTTACTATGGCAGCTATATAATATAGTAGTCCGATCTAGAAAATTTCTTCCGATATTGTAGCTTTGCTTTATAAAATAGTACATGCCAAATTTCGTGAAGATATCTCTTCAACTAAAAAAGTTTTCCATACAAGAACTTCATTTTGATCGTTCAGTTACTATGCCAGCTATATGATATAGTAGTCCGATCTTGAAAATTTCTTCCGATATTGTAGCTTTGCTTTATAAAATAGTATATGCCAAATTTCGTGAAGATATCTCTTCAACTAAAAAAGTTTTTCATACAAGAGCTTCATTTTGGTCGTTCAGTTACTATGGCAGCTATATGATACAGTAGTCCGATCTTAAAAATTTCTTCCGATATTGTAGCTTTGCTGCATAAATTACTCTATGCCAAATTTCGTGAAGATATCTTTTGAATTAAAAAAGTTTTTTATACAAGAACTTAATTTTGATTGACGGTTTCGACAAATGAGCAGCTTTCTGATGGTGTTCCTGCATTCATCTTATACATATAAGGCAGTAAACAAAAACTATGCTAAAAAACTTAATTTACAAAGAAATCTTACTACACAGCTGTTCAAATATATAGCCGTAAAACGATTGAGTGTGAAGTTGGCAACTAAAAAATTCAAAAAGATCAGCTGTTGTCATCAAACGAAATTACGTGTAAAGGACCCAATGCATATACATCATGAATGATATCACAAACTTCATAGTAAACATAATATACCTTGTTCAGAGGACAAAAATGCATAAATAAAATGCTAATATTTACAGAAATTTTAATAAAATCAAAAAAAGTCTATTCACATACTCTATAAGTAGTAAGATATTGGGAACTATATTATAACATAAGAAGAGGCAATTTCGAATATAAGAAGAAGCATATTTTCTAAATCCCATTTCTTTTATTTCTTTCTACATTAAATATATTCAAATTCAGTTTGATCTTCAAGGAACGTTACTGTGTTTTATACTCTACGGGACAGTCTCAATTAGTTTACTTGGTTTTCCTTTACACTATATACATAAACGTAGCTGCTTATGTTTAAGTACATATTTAAGGCCGTGGTGCTGACTTAAAATTTTCCCGCCAAAGTATTTTCATAGACATAGCCGTTTATGTTTTCGAACTCTTTGAACAGTAGTGATGAGCTTAAAGCCAGCACCTGCATATCCACATATATTTGAGCATGTGTTTATAGAAACTTAAGCAACAGCTCACCTGACAACTCGTCTCGCTGCTATTTTATGTTGTTATTATCATTCTCGCTTGACTTTCTCAACTCCTTTCTCATTTGTTCAAATTTTTTTTTATGAATTACGGTTTTGTTTTCTATTTAAAAAATCATTTTACTTTTTACTTTTGTTAGTAGACTCATTGTTTATGTCGCTTAAGAAACTACGACGTTAAAACTTCAACACCAACCATGACTTGATGGTGTCTTGTGACCATAACTTTTTATAGTTACCGCGGTATTTGGAGCACACTAGTTTCGGTCAGAGTAATAAACTGAAATTGCGACTTTTATTACCCGCCCAAAGGTGAGAACAGCAACCAAAGGCTAACACAACTAAGCATATATGCTGATATATACAAATACATATATATATATATGTATATACATATTTATAATCGTTACCGAAAGTTATTAGACAACTGACCGTATGCCCTGTACCAGCCAAAAGCGACTGCCCGCGACAACATCTTTATGGCTTAATTAAGTTTCGTGTAAATGTGCTGGAAATTGCATTTTGCCACTAATATTCCGCGATTTATTTACACTACTCTATTTTACACAGCGTTACACTGCGCTTATCATCTAAGCTAGTTGACACATTTCTTTCGATTAGCCTAACCCACGCCAGGTCAAGCCGATCACATAGCTGTACAGCTGCCAAGGCATTTCCACTGTCACACACACACACACACACACAATTGAGGCATTTATGTGCATACTTATATTGTGTGCCATATCTCGAAATGCAGTCAGTCAGTCGGTCAGTCAGTGCACAAACCAATCAGCCGCTGCTGCGTTGCAGTTGGCTGTTAGTTACTCAATTAGGCAGTTAAACTGTAATAGTCACCCGGGCGAATGCGCCTGCGCCTTGTGGCCAATGTGGCACACTGATAGTCTGCATGTGAAAAATTCCACTTTCAAGTGAAAGGCGTACCGTATCGAAGTGCAGTGAAATGTGGTGGCTGCATCTCTCCGGCTGCGCGATTGCGCTCGCCGCACACTTTTCCACCGGCTCGTTCGCCTTGCACTCTTATTTGCACTTCCATCTGCTGTGAACTTTGTGAAAATACTTTTGGAGGAAAAAAGGGCTTTTTTGTAAACAAATTTGTACAATATTCCTGAACATGTAAGCACATGTCCAACCGTGTGCCCGTAGTTATGTTTGTACTAAAGCTTTTAAATAATGTCTTATAGTTACAAGCCGTTTGATTTGAATTGCTTTTGTGCAGTGAAAATGAAAGAAAAGTACAACAAAACACCTTTTAATTTAATTTGATTTGTTTTCTTTTGAAGTACTAAACTTCTTAGGCGATTTATTGGAAAACACAAACATAAATTTGTGATATGTAAGTGTGTATGTAAATAATGCCGTCTGGTTGGATTTACAATAATATATTTGTACATTTAATGTGATATTTATGTATGTATGTATGTATTTTCATACATTCTGGCACATATTCTCTGATTTTTACTGCTTTATAGCTTATAATTTTCTTGACATAATTACATGTATGCTAATTTTAATTAATCGAAAACATAAGCAATTAGAAAATTGTGAAATTTTTTTTTCTATTTTGTATTTTTTGTTTTTATACAAATACATCGACCGATGACACGGCGCATTATCGTGCAACAGGCACCAGGACCCTGCCTCACGGTATAGTGGTCGAGTACGACGAATGCGTGACAAAAGACGCTTCCTAACACCAAGGTAAAATACAGCATTAATCGTTTGGCCAGGTGGAACGAACTCTCGGTGTACAATACCCTCGGAATCGTAAAAACAAATCAGCATTGTCTTTATTTTTGACTTCTGATCTTCACAGAGGTTCTCACGATCTTCGTGGAATCGCTTAAACCACTCATGCACATTACCTAGGGTATGGGCACTGATCGCCATAAACTTTTTTCATCATTTTAATTGCTTCAGTAAACGTTTTCCCAAGTTTAAAACAAAATTTAATATTTTCTCTTTGTTCAAAACGCATTTTACGACCGATGACCAAAAGCTGCTGTCAATTTTTGAGCGATAACATCGATTGTAGTTATCCAATTGTCTTAAAATTTTTACGGAATGTCAACAAGAGATCAAACTTTTTATTTCATATACCCACCAATAGGTGAAAATTGCTCTGATCGGCCGATTATGGCATATATGTAGCTGTCAAACAAACTGATCGTTCAAAATTAAGTTCTTGTTTGGAATATTTTTGTATTGACTAGATATTTTCACGAACTTTGGCATGAATCATTGTATTATGCAACATTATAATCTCCGAAGAATTTGTTCAGAATACATAACTGTTGCATATAGCTGCCATGCAAACCGACCGATCAAAATCACGTTCCTATAAGAAAACTAAGAAAACTTGAATCTGTGAGGAGAATTGGTGCAGCTGAAATTAATGTTTTTTTGTTAATATATAAAAATGTGTATGCCTTTGATTTAAGTAATGACAACGATGCTTCAGGCATCAGAAATAACATAAAATTTTGGATAACCTACCAACCACATTTCATAGAAATCTAAATGCTGAAAATGGCAAATTAGCTTCATTATCGAAAATCTTAATATCTGATACTAGCAAACTATATGGTTGTTATCAGATGCAATGTAGTACCCTGCGACATTACTTGTCTATGATATATAAAATAATGTTTTTTTGGGGTTGACGAAAAAGCTCATACAGATAAATTCAAACTGAAGATATTTCATACAATATATTTTTACTTCTATAAAAACACTAAAAACTAATAAGAATTTAATCCAATAAGAAAATTTTTGAAAAATTTCAAACGAATATCGATTTATATGCTACATGGCATTCCTGCTGAACAAAAGACTTAAGTAACGAACCCGAAACCAAATATTTTGTGCAATGGAACACCTTGGAACTGACAAACATTGAATAACATATGCTAACATGATAAAATTATAGATTTTTTTTAAATCAACATCGAAATTAACGATCTCTCCCATAGTATGTTCGCCTAACAAAATGTGATTTTTGGTAATTTAAAAAAATAAGGTTATATACAGTTAGAATTCTCAAAAACTCTTTATTTTTGACTTTATTTTCTTAATGTACTTAATTCTTAAGAATACACACTGAAAATTTCATATCGTTTCGGTGAATATTTTCGAAGTTACACGCGAATTTGAAAAGGTGTTAGAGTGCTCGGAAGTACAAAGCTGGAGCGACAACGCGTTTTCTCAAAATAGTGATTTCAAAGTCGGTGACCAACATTACTCGAAAACGGCTGAATCGACCAGTCTTAAATTTTAACAAGAGCTTCTTAAATAAATTCTCGACTAATCTGAAATTTTAGCATGAGCTTCTTAAATAAATTTTTTTTAACTAATCGAAGATTTTTTCTCTCCGATAAATATTTTTTTTTTTTATAAACAATTTAAGACCGAAATTTTGGTCAAAAATCGATTATTCGCCATTTCATCAAAAAGTTATTTTGCTTATTCATTTTATCAATTACTTGATTTAACATTACTTCAACAAAATCTGTTTGGTTTTTTAATTTCAGAGGATCCAGTTCAGAGATATATTGGTCATCGCAAAACGTCTTTTTCGAATAAATATTTTTACTAATATTAGGTCTTAAAATACAGGTAAAACATACCATAATATGTGCACAAATTCTTGGAACAATAAATTTTAAAGTTTTCTCAGCCAATAATCTACCATAACCCTAACAATCCTCTGACTTTCTTATAATATCGGACATATTTGGAAAGCACTTGTAGTATAGCAAATTGTGATCACTTGCATAAACGAAATGTAGTTTTTTATTGCTCTTTTGTACAAGTACAAGTATATAAATGTACAGCTATTGGCAAAAGCTAAACTAATTGAAGACCACAGCAGAAATAGCAAGAAAACGAAATTCCGTTAAAAAGTGAAAAAGTACTATTTTAATTATTTACTTGAAATATGTTGCAAGTTAGTCAATGAATTGCTGCAAGTCACTCACAAATATTGTATTTGTGCTTTTTTCTTTTGTTTTGGACGAAAGAAAGCAGACAAAAACGATCGTTTGTGGTAACAGTAACAGTAGAAAGTTGGAAGTTGGTAGTTGGAAAGTGTATGCAGCTAATTTTAACAAACAAACATAATTAATAAATTATTGAGCATTTCAGTTGTACTATGTTTCGATAGCCAAAAGCAGCATATGAAGTGCTTACAATAGTATTGCATTTACAGTTGTATTTTTTTGTTATAGATATTATATGTATTGGAGGCGGGAAAATTTTAGATTATCATAATTATTTTGAAAAGATTTCGAACAGACGACGCAAATTGTAATGATATTGCAAGCTTTCTCAAGCTAATATTCTTTATGTAACTCCAATCCGGATATAAAATTTTTAGCAGAGGAGTCTGCGTAAATAATAATAAAATATACCGAAGCATTGCCCTTACGATTGAAGAAGTGAAGAATACCTAATTAAGAGGTTACAAGGGTTTACGGGTTTCAAAAAATGTATTCTTTTCATTGTCTTATTAAATTCTAAAACACCTCTCGTTTTTCTCGAAACTGTGTTTTTGAAGTCAGTAGGTAAGATTTCTCGGGAACTACTCAACCGATCTTCATGAAATTTTACACAGGTCTTTGACTTACTTTAAGAATTGCAAGTCAAAGACCTGTGTAGAATTTCATGAAGATGGGTTGAGTAGTTCCCGAGAAATCTTACCTACTGACTGATGAATGACTTGGAAAAAGGACTTTTTCGATTACAACAATTTGAAAAAAGAAGAGTGTCGTGAAATTTTCACAAAAATTTTCATTTTGTTTACCAAATATCCAATTTTCAGTTTCTTTTTTCCTCCGTCCAAGTTCTATGTTAAAATTTTATCTAAAACACGTATTTTTCCACTTAAGATGATCCTGTAAGGAGTTATCCTGCCAACGCGGGCGCATCTTTTTTCCAAGGGGTCACCGGAAATGGCGTCGCACTGGTCGAGTTTAAAATATTTTTTTTTCAAAAAATTTCAGAATTTCTTTATTAATAGTGATTCTAATACAATATTTCATTTTTTATATGAAAAGAATGCTATAAAGGCTGCTTTTTACCCAAGGAAACCCATGTAACCTCTTAAAAAAGTCGATCAAGCTTAAAATCACAAATAACTTTTTCACACAATTTGAGAACAAATTTTATTAAATTAAGCAGTAGTTCTAAAAATTATAATAATTTAAATGTAATTTATCAAATTAATAAAAGAATTGTATAAATTATAATTTTACATAATATTTTGGAATGATGCAAACTGAAGACACATTTGAGATTGGAGCGAGCAGCTTAAAGTCATAAGCACACAAATATATTGCCGAGCACCAGACCCGACAACAAGGAGGGTGAAGGGTTTGGGTGTGATTAGTCCCAGATTCGGAGTTCTCGAAGATACTCGCATTTTCCAGCATGTCGAGCTTAACATCAGCAGAAAACCAAACTCGGAAACGTCATAAACGATGAAGTAGATGAAAATTGCAGTAAAAAAAATGTTATTCAAAAGAAACACTCTCTACGTCATACTTGACAGTTTCATCTGTAGAATGAAGAAAATAATCGTCAGAGTGAGTGACATAAACGAATCGTACTCATGGCAGTTTCATGATATAAAAGAAGGTGAACTCAAAGCAGCTGCAAAAATTTTTGCAAATAATTTCGTTAATGTATCTGATAAATTGTCCACGGAAGCTATACACCTCAGACACATTTACGATGAACATTTTGAAAGCCTTTTTACTCCATACAACTTATTGAATGCCATCAGTGCTCGAAAATTATGAAGACTTTTTCCAAATATTTGCAACGCTTTAAGAATATTTTGCATTTTACCGGTTTCTGTTTCAAGTGGTGAACGTTCGGCAGTACTTTAGCAATCGTCGATCATGCTCGTCACGGCGTAGGACTAACTGTGCCTAGAGGCAGAGAATTGCCGAGAAGTGGGAATTCCAAACTATTATTAGGACAATTACAGGACGGCAGCCACCACTTCGAGGTTCCATACAATTGAAGAATGGTGGATTTAAACTCCATTTTCAATCATTTAATCATGTTTGTCAATAGACTTCAACAATTTTTGCTTCAGCTAGAACGATAAATAAATGTTTGAATTAAATGTTCCTGACATCTCATTGACTGTGACGTCTTGCTATCCATATATATACCGCTATAATCTGGAAAACCATTTTTTTCTGAAAGTCTATGTATGAACTGATTTCCACATTACTAATCTTTAGAAACAGAGATACAGACAAACGGACAAGGCTAAATGGACTCAGCTCGCGGGCTGATAATTTATACAAATTTTTTGTAGTGTCTCCGACGTTTCCTTCTAGGTGTTACACACTTAGCGGAGTATAATATATATATATCTTGTTCAGGGTATAAAAGGCATGTCATTCGAACATTTATCATATATAGTATAAGTCAACAATGTTGACATACAATTACTTTACAAGTACTTATCAAAAGTACGAAAACCCTGATTTTTTTTCAAAGCATGTAATAAGCATTTAAAAATATACAAATTTGCATGTCTACATACATACATATACATATATATTTAGTTTTAATATAATTTTTTTTTTAATTTTAATTTTGAAGAAGTGTCTTTGTCTACAGGAAAACCGCAGACAGCAACTCACAATCATTTGGTTATTTTCTGGTTGTCGTGTCTCGCTCCTCGGACGACTGCAGAAAATATTTTAATGGAAGCTGTCAAAAAGCACCACTGCTGGCACAGCGGCGCAGCTACACAAGTACCACAAATGCAAATCAACGGCGTAGAATGCGAGGAATGTCTTATGACCAAAGTAATGACCAGACGAACTGACAGATCGATGAATTGCAATGCTTGCAACCACACATAGACGCTCGAATGCTCGTGCTAAAATGGAGGCTGCGCGCAGTACTCGAGTGGCTATATGAAAGTGCGCTCTGCGCTTGGTGTATGCGTGGTCAGTGGCGGGAAGGGTGTGCATAAGCCACAAGTAGTAGAGAACAACTAAGCAAACGAATATCCATACTGAGTAGGTAGGTGGACAGATCAAATGAAGTGCTGCCGTGTTTTGTGGACTCACCAGCGGGATACGCGCACAGTTTAGCACTTAAACCAAGTTTTGAATGTAAGGCAATTGCAGACGAAGACAAAGGTGAGCCAGCGAAATGGGCATACTCGCACCAATCTTTGTATGTATGTATGTATGTATATATGTTTGTACAGCTATGCAGGCGCTTAGGCTGTGGCGAGTCACCCAAGTAAAATGGCAAAGAGACAGACAAATCGTCGAGTGCAAAAGGTGTGTTGCACAAATAAGCTGATAGAAAAGGTGGATCTTAACATGAGTTGATGGCCAGCGAGCGAGTAACTGGTTGGGGCAATGCTTATGTAGTCGATCGGTTACTCGATTCCTTACATGATTGTTCATTGCTTAGGAAGCTCACTATTTGTTGAATTTAATGAATTGCCAGCAAGTTCACCAGCCAGCCAACTGTACACATATACACACACACATGCACTCTAGGAGCTGGTGTATGGCTGACTAACTGACTGACCCGACTTTATGGCTGACGATGTAAAAAGCACAACAACGACAAAGAGCTGAATTTTCTTACTTATGCATGTATGTATGCGTTGCCGGCCAGTATTTTTGGCGTGGTGTATGTGATTTTCAACACCGTTAGGTGGCCAATATGGCAATGACGCTTCTCATGTGCAACATCCCAAGCGGCTACCTTGGCAATGGCTTGCAGTGCGGTTAGTTATTGCATTCGATCGTTGTTGGTGGCAATGTAATATATTTTTGATGCGTCTGAATTTGCTGCCAGGAAGCGGCATTCCGAAGCGTATATATGTATGTATACAATGCCATAAATATTGCACTACTGATGTAAATCCAATGTATCTGGCTGTCAGTTTTCTAACTAATTTCTATAACAATAAAATACGCTGCTTATTCTAGCGGTATATCTATGCCAAAAACAAAAACAAATTGTGAAGATATAAAATTACCAGCCAGTCAGTCAACAAGTCAAAACGCCAGCCTGCCAGCCAGTCAGCTAGTCAACCAGTTGGCCAAGCATAGCCACCAGCACTTTCAGCGAAAACCTCAAGCGACACACATATTAGCGCTTTATTGGCGTTAGTGGTGGTTGTGGCATCTGACCCTTGGCAAAGAACCGCAATACTCGAAAAACCAACTGACAAACATAGTGACAGCCGCACTGGCAGTCGCTTTGGCATGCATACACATACATACATATATGTCTATATGTAGCTGGTCTAACCACTTTCCAAAAGTAGCTGTGGATTTTTCAGTCACTCTTACATACTTATTTCAGCTGCATACATAGCGCTTTTACTAAATAGAGTTTTGCATGCCTTGCAGTGGCGCTGTGGCGGCAAGAAGCCTTATGCTTCGCCACAATGGCAACTCATCCGCTCCGTGCGCATGCCATTCTGTGGAAATGCGCATATTTAGTTGGTAACGGACGAAAATTAAAACGAAAATCTGCACATTGCAGTTGGGAGTCAAAACGTGTAAGGTGAAATGACGAGTGTGAACGATTCTTGAATTATATATGCCTGCAGTTAAAGATGCATACATACATACATATGACATAATATTATATATAACATAGGAAATAAAAAATAATTAAAATTAATTAATTACTAAATCTACTTCTGCTATTTGACGCAGTGAGTTGTTGCAACCTTACCACCTGGGCTACAAAACTAGCAATTATGCTAGAAATTACTTAGAAACTATGCCCTCCTACCACAAGGTTATAATTTTGATATTATTTGTAGGACAAAACATTTTAAGGGATGCAAGCTGAAAGAGGCTTACTAAATGCCGTATAGGTCATATCAGTAGCAAAGGCAGCGAACGTGGACGTACGAAGATCTTATGAGAGAGGAAAACTCCAAAAAAGGCACAACCTGATTTTGAATTTTGATAAAATAAAATTGATCAAGTTAGGTAATACTCAAAGAGCCCTTTTCGCAAAGTCTGATTAGCAGCCATCTATCAGTTAAATTCTGGTTACAAAATGTGTTTTTACCGAAAGAAAGAGTCTTGGTAATGTTAACCAGAACTCTACTCAGAGATAGCTGTTAACAAGACGTTCATGTTTATTCGAGTATGCGAAAGCTCTGTATAAAACCACTCCCTCTTGTCAGTAGTCAAAAAAAAAAACTCTCAAAATTGCACCATGATTTTCTCAACAACTTTTTCCTCGGAGCATAAAAATATTTTCGAGATTTCATATATCACCAATACTAAGAACTAATTAAAGAAAAAACCAACGTGACCACTAAAATTGCATCCAAGTTGAATAATGAAAAAAACTTTAGGGTTTTTTAACTTAAAATTCCAATGTTTGCAAAAAACAAGAAATAACCGCAATGAAGCTATAAGATATTGGGATAAAAAAGCACCCGGAAATTGTAACTTAATTCCCCGGCTATATGATATTTAAAAACAATAGTACAGTCATTATAGTAAGTTCACCTCGGAATTCGATATACTCATTTATACATATGTCTGTAAATGCTTGTATATTGACACCCTAAAGTTGTTACATACCTACCATATGTAGGTTTTGAGACAACTTTAGGGTGTCAATAAACAAGTATTTACAGACATATAAATGGGTATATCGAATTCCGAGATTCTTACCTAATTTAAGCTTAAATGACTGGACTACAATGTACTGTGCTAAGTTAGGAGAACTGTCCTTAATTACTTCGACAAATATGAGCGCGATCTGTCAACCAGTTTGCAGCAGCTGCTTAAATCGGTGCAGCTCCGTAGTGCGTTGTGATTTTTACAATGGGATAAAAATAAAGCATTTATAATTTCTAACCAAATTTCGTGTACGCAATCGTTGCGAATATTAGAAAAGATTACGGTGATTCAGTTTTATCAAAAACATAAGTGGTACAAAGCTTATGAATATTTGGGTATGAAACGTGTTCTTGCTCGACTAGTCCCGACAAAGCTGAATTTTGTCGAATCGAGCCACTATTGTGACCAAATTTAAAGCCAAAAATACAATGAATACCATATAGGTCAACCACATAAATTCACCTGATTTGTCTCCGGGTGATTTTTTTGTTCCCCAAACTGAAATTGCCGCTCCGTGGAACCCGTTTTCAGTCAATCGAAGAGACAAAAAAAATTCGCTGACGGATGAAGGCCATCCATAAACTGCTTAAGAAAAGTGTTTCGTGGATTGGAATAATCGTTGGCATAAGTGTATTACATCGGGTGGGGATTACTTTGAAAGCTACAAAATAAATATTGATGAATAATTGATGCCAAATTTTATGAAAACATCTAGTCAAATAACATTTTTTCCATATAAGAACTTTTTTCTGAACGGTCAGTTTGTAAGACAGAGATATACTATAAGGGTTCGGTATGGGTGGCTCCGACAATTGGATCGCTCCCTTTGGGAGAAAAAGACGTACAAAGCTTCAGATCGATATCTCAAGAAGGACTAGTTCGTGTATATATTGATGGACAAACGGATAAGGTTAAATCAACTCACAACATCACGATGAGCATTTATATATGTATATACTTTATAGGGTCTCCAACGTTTCCTTCAGGTTGTTACAACTTTTGTGGCAAACTTAATACACTCTATTCAGGGTATAAAAGTACTCGAATCATTTAGCAGTTTCACATAGTCTCATAAAGTTATAGTTATAACGATCCGAGCATAGCGTTCAGAGTTGTATTTGCGTAAACTTATTTTAGTATGCAATCCAACAATAAATTTTTTAAACTAGTATAAAAATTAATGATTTTATGATTTTACGATTTTTTATGATACGTTGTGAGTACACCAATTGATCAATATATTGATATTATTATTCGCTATATTGGTGTGTATGTCTATGCAAAACAAAATATATACTGAGTGTGCGAGAGAAAGCCTTATGTCACCTATTTTCCTTAAAACTTATTTTTATAAGTAAAAGATAAAAAAAAATTTTTTGTTCAACAATGATGTGTGATTTTTTCACACCTACATATGTATATATTTTTATTAAAAAAAAAATTGACCAAGTTTCTATAATGTTTTAAAATATTTTTTTATAAAGACTAATTTTTTTTTTAATTATATTCAAATTACTTTTTACATATTAATTATTTTTGTTATTAACTATTCATAACATATTTTTTGTTTAATTATGATGTGTTCAAATATTTAATAAAAAATATATATACATATACCTACACATGTATGTATTTTTTAATAAAAAAATATACAAAAACCAAGTTTTAATTTCTATAATGTGTATAATCAATTTGATCTTGCTCTTCTGTTATTTTTTTTCTAAATGTAATTTCAATAATTTTTTGTTCAAAGCTTTTTTTTTTTATTCAACATGAAGAATACATATATAACTTTACTACTTTTTTATTTCTGTGTGGAATTCAAGCATATATTTTTTAAATAACTTTTTCCAAAAATTTTTTATTTTATTACCCAAGATTATAAAGAGTTTTAGTTAGACTCTCTCTTCCACACTTCGTTTGATAAAATATGAGCTTTAGTTTGCAATAATTAATTAATTTCAATCAAAGAATAATTTTACATATTTTATTTTTGCGAAATACTAGAATGGAAAACTCAACCAAAAATATTAGTCTGTAAAACTTTTCAATCATTTTTAAACTTGCATTATTTTATTATTTCAATATTCATGAATTGTTTCCTCTTTCCTTTTAAACTGCTATCAAAACATAATCCAAAAACCTTTCGAGCTTAACATACAAATTTGTCATTATCCTTCACGTTCTTTGAAAAGGTTTTATTACAACTAAAAAACTGAAAGTTTAAAATTCGGACTTCGTTCTGAGTGTAATGCACGCAGTATTAAATGTCGTTCCTGTTACAGTTCAGTTTTCAATTCTAGTGGACTCATTTCAAGAACACATTGATCCACAAAAATTTTTGAAACTTACGGCACGCAAAACTGCTGTCGGTCTTTCTGTACACGAACCTCGTAAGCGTCGTTTTCAGAGTAATTTTCTTTTATTGCAAAGATCACTTTTAAAATTTCAAAACCGTGGTTTTTTTAATTCGCACCGAAAAAAATCGCACACAATTCACTTTTCCAGCAAGTTTACTTTCAAACACAAAACGCATAAATTTTTGAATTATTTTTTACTTTAGTATACGCGATCTCGCTCAAAATTGAATATTGAGATTCGCTACAGTCAAAATATTTCCAATTGAAAAAGTTGCGAAATTTCAATAGAATTATTTAATTATCTTCTTTTTTCAAATCATCTAGATGTGCGTGCACGTTACAAACATACGGGTAACGTATGTGAATATGTTCCAATGCGTTAACACGTCCGATCGATATGATGGTCAGCAGCAAACTGAAGAAGAGCCAACCATCAACGGATTTAAGAACGGCTTTGTCGGAGCTGGAGACTGTCGGCTAGCTGGCTGGCTGGGTGGATAGCCAGTTGGCTGAAGAAGATGCCACACCAAGACGCCGGCAAATCAGCAGTCCACCGAGCAGTGCCAGCAGCGGCAGCGACAACAACAACAACAGCAAAGCGAGAGTCAACAATTCATCGAGCAAATAAAAAAGAAACACCAGCGCTGAGTAACAATGGATGGGGCAACAACAGTTGCACAGAGCACTGTAAAGGCCGCCTAGCGAAACAGCAAGCCAGCGAACAGTTGACGGTGGCGGCACACATACATAAATATACAAATTCACAGTCACAGTCCAGAGACATAACCAAAGCCAGAGTCAGCCTCAGAGTCAAAGCCAAAGTCATGGTCGTAGCGGCCGTCAACGCTGCACTCAGCACTCACTCACGAGCGCGCGCCCAGCTAAAGTTCAAAGCGACGTCGACAGCGGCGCAAACTGCAGCAGCAATGCTGGGCACGAAGAAAAGCAGTAGTAGCGACCACAGTTGCGGCAGCAACAAGTCGATATCACAGAAAGCGAAGAAAGACTTGAAAGCGTACGCAAAAAAGTAAGTCAAAAGTGAAGAGAAAGAAAGAAAAGCGGAGAAGTTACAATGAAATACCAGCGCACACAGCTACACATATACAGGCACACATACTAATGTGAGACCCGAACGCGGTAGTGAAGGAAGTAGAATATCGATCAGCAAACGTTGCAGAGGATGAGGAAACAGCAGCAAACTAACAGCTAGTGTTTTAAGTCAAATCGCAAGAAAACAGTTGCTGCTGCTGCTGCTATGTTTCTGCTGTTGGTGTTGCTGTTAATAGTTGGTGCAGTCGACTTCTCTATTGTTGCTGCTGATAACGCTGCTGCTGCTGCGTTGGCCGTTGGTTAGTTGCTGGCTGTTACCTGCTAGCTGTTTGCTGTTGGCTTAGTTTGATCGTCTACGTTGGCTCGGAGCGTTGCGATGGTGGCTGCCTCCGCGTTCGCTTAATTTGCCAAGCATGTGCAACCGAACGCAGAAATGCACAAAGCGCATGTGCACACGTGAATATAGATGCTTGCCTTTTGACAGTGGCACACACACACGAACAAGTGCATATCATTTACATATGTACGCATGTCGATTTGAATGCCTGTGAGCTCGCCACATACCGCTATGTTTTGCTGTTGCTGCTGATCTTGACTATATTGAAAGAAGCTTTGAAATCTGCAGCCGCGAAGATAAACAAGTAATACTTACATACATGTACATACATATATTCTCGTGTACGTATGCATATGTGAGAAAGTATGTATGCTGGTAAATATGCAAAACACGTTTGAAATGTATTTTCGCTGCATCTTTAGCATCGCAGATTTAAAGTAATAAAAATTGCATGCTACAACAACAAATTACGCGCAGGTACATTCAAAACACATTGAGATTTGTAATTTCCCATATGTACATATACACATATACATAGTTACAGACATACTGTCGTGCATGTATGCCCACTATTGTATGAACTACATGCCACACAGTTCTCGCGATTCTATGGCTATTTTGAGGGAAAACCGGAGAATAATTCATCTCAAGAAATGGACCTGTAAGTGGGCCACCAAGATCATGCGATTTAACGCCTTTAGACTATTTTTTGTGGGGCTACGTCAAGTCTAAAGTCTACAGAAATAAGCCAGCAACTATTCCAGCTTTGAAGACAACATTTCCGAAGAAATTCGGGCTATTCCGGCCGAAATGCTCGAAAAAAGTTTGTCATGGCCCAAAATTGGACTTTCCGTATGGACCACCTAAGACGCAGCCGCGGTCAACATTTAAATGAAATTATCTTCAAAAAGTAAATGTCATGAACCAATCTAACGTTTCAAATAAAGAACCGATGAGATTTTGCAAATTTTATGCGTTTTTTTTTTTTTTAAAAGTTATCAAGCTTTTTTATGTACGAATGTGGAGCTTCATTTTCCGCTCTTTCGGCGCTAGCACTTCTTCACATTTTTAACGCCATGTTCTTTAACTCGACGCCGCCACTCAGTCACAATGAGTCTCGAGTAGTTTCAAATCAAACCGTATTACGTAGAGTGTTGCACATAATTACACACATATGTATGTATGTAACTGCTGAAATTTGCATATCTACATACATACATATACATATCTACTCTAAGAATAATATTTGTACATTCATGAAAACACCAATGTAAGTCTTCTTGAAAGAACTCGAGTGAAATAAAATTAACCTTTTAACTAAAAAACAAGAAAAGACGTTAACTTCGGCAGCATGATAGCTAGTATACCCTTCACAGCTGCAGCTGCATGCAGCTTTTTATAGCATAATCGGTCAGTTTCAAAGGCAGCTATGTGCTATATTGGTCCGATCTGAGCAATATGTTCGCAGACTGGAAGCTGGAGATATCGTTGTCTTTGCAATGCAATGGCAAATTTCCCAAAGAAAGTCAAATAAAAAGGGTTTCCAATCAAGAACGTGAGTTTGATCGGCCAGTTTGTAGGGCAAGTATGCTATAGTTTTCCAATATCAGTGGTTCAGACAAATGTAGGGCAAGTATGCTATAGTTTTCCAATATCAGTGGTTCAGACAAATGAGCCGCTCTATGATGAGAAAAGGCCTGTGCACAATTTCATATCGATATCTCAAAAAGTGAAGGGGCCGACAAAAGAACAGATATTCGGAAGTGTCTAAATCGACACAGCTCTTCGTTTTGAGCATTTATAGAACGTATCTGACTGATTTCCGACTCGACGACTTTTTTTTCAAAGTCGATCAACTTCTTTCCAGGGTTATTTTCATTAGGCCGTAGAACAGAAGTGTCATTGGGGACTAAATTCGAAGAATGTGCTGGATGCCATTCTGCCACATACCGGGCTTTCCAATAGCGATCGTATGATTTCTGAATGTCGTTTCAGCAATTTTCAATATGTCATGATCTGTAATTTTTTTCTTCATTAAGATATACGCAAGAACAACGTTTACAAATTATTCAATTTTGTTATCAAAACAATCGTTCTCCAATTTCAACTTTTAGTGCGCTTTTATTATTTTATGTTCGTAATATTCTGTTTTCCATATTCGTAGGATTGTTGAAAATTTCGAGCGTACATTTTCTTCATATAATTTTCAGCTGCCAATAAGACAAGGAACCGCTCGAAGTAATGGCAATATTCCAGACGTTCAAGCAAGTGTTGCTTAAGACTGCAATTTGTCGATTCCAAGAATTGTGACTGTCTCAAACCACAAAGGAGCGCATTTTGAGAAAGGATTTGGGCAAGCATCCGTGTAAAATTGTTCGCACTCAAGAACTGAGGCAATTGACCGTAAACGTGTATTTGGTATTTTTACCTTGGAACAACTTGACAACGATTCCGCTTTTTTTTAAGAAAATCATCATCTCCGATGAGGCCCAGTTCCATCTGAGAGGTGCGGAAAATCCACAAGTTATTCGTGAACAACCATTATATTCACCTTAATTGACAGTTGGGTGTGGGCTTTGGTCTTTTGGCATCATCGGTCCGAACTTTTTTCGATATGAAGCTGGCGACACCGTCACTGTCAATGGAAAACAGTGTAGATTGAAGATAACCAACTTTTTATGACCGCAATTGAAGGAAGTTGATCTTGACGACATCTGGCTACAACAAGATGGCGCTACGTGCCACACAGCACGTGCAACAACCGAATCATTGCGATAAATGTTTGGAGAATCGATTTTTGTAAGAAATTTTGACATTGAATGGCCTCCAAGAAATTGTGATTTAACTCCATTTCAATCATTGGCTTTTGGCAATAAACCAGACTCCTTTCAAACCTTAGAAGTCAATATTAAAGATAGAAGTCAATATTGAACGTGCTACTCATGACATACGATTGGATTTAGTCGAAAATACGTTTCTGCTAAAAAGTTATGGGGGCCTCCTCTTGCAATTTCAATATTTTCGTCCTTAGCATTCTATTTTAAATATACGTATACGTAACCTATGTGAAATTTAGAAATATCGTAGAGCCCGAATAACATTCATTAGTCTATTTTTGATATGCATAGCATTTTTTCATGAATAGTAATGTTTTATTAATATACGAAGTTAAGTTTTATAGAGTTTTTTTCCAAAAGTAAGGTTCCTCAAAATAGTATAACCCATGAAGCAGTTGACCGAGAACTGTGAAATTTATACGGTGCCAAATCTGGTGACTAAGGTGGTTGATTGATGGTATTCGGTCACAATTGTGGCTCGATGCGATGATACATTATCATCGTGTAAAATCCATGAATTGTTTTTCCAGAATTCCGACTGTTCTGGACGGATGTTCTCATGCAAACGTTTCAATACGACCAAATAGAACTACTTATTGACCGTATGTCCCTCCGAAACAAATTCATGATGCACTAAACCACGAAAATCGAAAAAACAATGAGCAACACCTTGATATTCTAAGCAGATTTAGCGTGTTTTTTTTGTTTTCAGCTCGTTTTTCCCCTCCATTCCGATGATTGTTGACTAGTTTGCCTGTCCAACTCATAAATCCATATCATTGGCAGTTATAATGCTCTCTATGCATGTGCGGTCAAAATCCGCACTATCAAACATGTCCAAAGAAACCTGTTTATTGTACTCATTTTGAAAAAAAATCAGCTTTATCGGGACCATCAAAATTATTTGAACGGACTCGCGAGAGATGTCGAGCTCTCTTGGCATCACTCAAACACTTTCTTGACGATTTTCAAGCGCCATATCATTCACACCATCAGTTGAAGAGGTCGAAGGTCGCCCAGAACAAGGCATGTCTTCAACGATTTCTCGACCATTTTTAAAGGCTCTGTACCTTCGTAGGCTTGTGTTTTTAATAAAACTGAATCACCGTTTTTCAACATTGGCAACGATTTCTCACACGAAATTTGGTTAGCAATACAAAATTTGAGACCAATTATTTATTCGATATGTAAAAATTGCAACACACTACTGAGGTCTACCGCCTTAAGCAGGTGCTGTAAGCAAAGTGGTTTTTGGATCGCGCTCATAATTGGCATAGTTATTAAGAACAGTCCTACTACCTTAGCAAACACACATTTTTTTAAATGTCATTTACCCGGGGAATTTAATTACAATTTCCTGGTGCGAGTTACTAATTATTTTTTATTCACTTTTCTCTAAGTGAGTATCGATACATTTCACTTTTCCCATTTCAGAAAATGAATTCAGCGCACCTTAGCCTAGTATATTTATAACTGCCAGAGAATTACTTATAACTGCTTCTTTTTGGAATGGAATGCACCAAATACTTTATAGCCAAATTCAACACGCGCACCAACACAATGAAAACATGCGACAATGTTAATGTTCAATGAAAACCACCGCCAGTGTTTCCGCAGAGAATGAACGAGAACACTCAAATTATTAAATTAAAGCAGAAAGTAAAACGCATCGACCCAAAACCCAGCAAGCAGCGATCGAAGAAGCCACAGAAACACAGTAGGAGTACAGCTTCTAGATACTGTGAGGCGAAAGTGTGAAAAATTACAAAAAAAAGAAACTGTAATTTTAAATTTTTACTTTCAAACCTATACTTTCTGTGGAGCATGTGCGCATGGTTTCTACTCGTACCTACTAGTACGAGTATAATGAGAAAATAATATTAGTTTCAGTACAACCAATTTTTAGATTACTTCAACATTTTATTATATTATCAATTATTTAATGATCAGTTTTTTACTATACGAAATAAAAATAAAAGCTGAAACATTAAAATAGAGCAAGGGCTGTAAAGTGTTTAGTTTGACCGAAAAATCATGCCTAAAACCAAACATGGTTATCCTTTTCTTAGAGTCCTAACTTTATGGTAACTAGAATCTTCTTCTTTTTTATGGCGTAGAAACCCCTTACGCGGTTATAGCCCAGTTTAGAACAGAGTGCCAGTCGTTCTTCCTTTTCGCTGTTCCACGTCAAGTGTAGCCAGTTCCCTCTCTTACTTGACCTTTTTAACGAAGTAGAGGCTTCCTCTTCCTTTACATTCCTCGCCGTGTACGGCGAATACTCTCAGAGCTGAAGTGTTTTCATTCATTCGGACGACATGACCTAGACAGCGTAGCCGCTGCCTCTTAGTTTGCTGAACTATGTTAATATCCGCGTATATCTCGTACAGCTCATCGTTCCATCCAACAATGGTATTCGCTGTTGCCAATGCGCAAAGACCGTTAATCTGCCGCAGAACCTTAAGCTCGAAAACTAGTAACCCCGACTCATCAGATGTTGTCATCGTCCATGCCTTTACACCATATAGAAGGACGGGAATGATGAGTAACTATTGGCCTTTGTTCGTCAAGAGAGGACTTCACTTCTCAATTGCCTACTCAGCCCGAAGTAACACCTGTGGCAAGAGTTATTCTGCGTTAAATTTCGAGTTGTTGTTGCTGGTTAATGCTGGTTCCAAGACAGACGAAATTATCTACGATTTCGACTTTACAGTAGCGTGAAAGCCAAATCACGAGTGTGACGACGTCCAACTGAAGACTATCAACAGAGATGTGGGACCCAAGTCACGAGTGGGACGACTGTTTGTTTGATGGCAGGAGATATTTCGTCTTGCCCTTGCTCACTATCAGGCTCATTTACTTCGCTTCTTTGTTCAACCTAGAGAAATAACGGCGCGGTGACCAATGATATCGATGTCCAGCAGTTGTACACTATTATAAAAGTCACTACCATCTCTATTGAAATCTATAGCTCGAATTATTTTCTTCAGGAGTAGATTGAAGAAGTCGCATGATAGAGAGTCGCCCTGTCTAAAACCTCGTTTGGTACCGAACGGCTCGGAGAGATCCTTTTCGATCCTGACGGAGCTTTTGGTACTCAACGTCAGTTTACACAGCCGTATTAGTTTTGCGGTGATACCAAATTCAGACATCGCGGCATAAAGGCAGCACCTTTTCGTACTGCCAAGAGCAGCTTTGAAATTGACGAAGAAGTGGTGTGTGTCGATCTTCTTTTGATGCTTTTTTTTTCAAGATTTCTACAGCACTTACATTTCTAAAACTGAGCTGAAAATCCTCAATTTTTTTCCAAGGAGTAATAGCCTACTAAATATTGTGAGCAACCGCTTAGTAAAGTATTCTAAATATTTCTATCTGATTCTTAAACACATTGACTAATGAACCAAGTGAGATATTCCTTTAAAATTTCTGAACCCATCCCTTAACCACTGTCGAAGCGTGCATGCGTTCGCTTACAACTCATTTTCGAAAAAGATTTTAGTATTCTTTTGTATTTTTTGGCAAATATGATAGGAACAACGATAAAGCAAGCCACCGGACAATTACCAAGAATTATACTTTTGTATGCTGTTGCCTTCGATGCTGCTCCCTTTTCCAATCGCATGTGTCCCCTATGTTAAAGTAACGGTAAATACTTAAAGATCCACTTGTTCGCTTTCGCATTCGCATTCACATTTACTTGATTAACATCGGCGTGCCGTTCTCCACCCGTTCAACCACTGCAACTACTTTCCTTTTGCTCCGACAAACGATCGCGACTCCATGTCTTCATTGTCCCATCGCATAAAGTGCAGCTTTCTTCGTTGCGATTGTGTGTCAGGCATGCTTACTGCCGCTCGATGGCAAGTGGGCGTTCAACCACATGCCACATTTGCTTTATTGTTTGTTCTTGGCGGAGGCTTTTTAATGTTCAAATATTCTCGTGCATGCATACGAATGCTCGCGAATTCGCATATACACGTTATACATACACATATACAAATGCTCCTTCGGCAATTTATGTGGTTGTGCGAGTAAACCGTCCTGTGTCCACTCTATTCAGCCCTTTCGCTTGGCTTTTGATTGCTGGCTGTTCTTCGCCTTGCTCAAAAAACTTTTGTCGTTCATGTTTCAGATCCCAGGGAATCGCACAAAATGCATCAACATCATTAGCAAATAAGTAAGTACCGCAATTTTCTCATTAATGTTGTCTGCGTTGTATGCAGAGGCTCAAATATATGTACATACGAATGTGTGCGCACCATGATAAATGCGGCAGAGCTTGAACCTACTTACGGAGGGCTCGCATAAGAAGCATATTTTTTAGTCTTGCAACCTCTTGCTACAGAGTATAATAATTTTGTTCACCTAACGGTTGTACATAACACCTAAATTAATCGAGATATTGATATATATAAAATTCAGGATGATGATGTCTGTCTGTCCGTCCGTCCGTCCGTTCGTCCGTTGGTACAAGCTGTAACTTGAGTAAAATTCAACCACGACAAATCCCTTATTGCCGTCTATCGACACTATATACATAAATACATGAAATCGGAAAGTTAACCTGTCCACTCTCCATATATTGGTACTGTTAAAACTGCTAAAAGTGCGATAAATCAATAACTCAACACTCCAGAGACATAAAATTTTGGTATGAAAGGGCTTCATGAGAATCGGGGTAAAACTTAAACGATGTGCGTGGCACTGCCGACTTTTAGGTGAAATCCCATATCCCGGGACCCGCGGGACCGATTTCGACTAAGTTTAGTGCATGACATCTGGTAAATACTTCCCGAGCCCCTTTATGTATACCTAATTTAAATATTTTCGAATTTCCGGGTGACTTTATATCGTAAATATCGCCCATTTTATGAGTTATCTGAATGAAATGAGAGAACGTGTTTCACTCAGACGAGTAACAGCGTATTTTTGTGCCTAAAATATTGGCGAAAACTTGACCCAGCCCCTATATAAATTATATGTCGAACATCCGGCTGAATTTACACCATATGATTGATGATTACATGTGATGTGCCTTAATGAAACCCAAGGAATATTTTTTTAGTATGTGGCATATTAATAGTATGTGTTACTGGCTAAAGTATGTAAAATCGGCTCAATTCTATCTCCAACTTCTATATTTTCCAGAAAGAATAGCCCAGACTTTGATTCCTACATGCTTCAAGAGTATAAGATGTTTGGTTACACCCGAACTTGACCCATCCTTACTTGTTGGCTTTGGTTTCAAAACCGAAATGGTGAAAACGATTTAACCGAAAATTTTTCAAAGCAAATCTCGAACTAAAGTACAGGTTTAAATTCGAACGGAATCAAATTTCGAAAAATCATTATATGTTCTGGAGTTACCGGATCTTAACTAGTTTTCTATATTTCGATTTAGTATGTCAATCTGCATGTCCAGATAAGTACTCTGTTTTCGGATATCAGTATCTAAAATTTCGGAGTCAATTTTTTGTTCACAAAGAAGCTCCTCATTTGCTGGAACGACCGATGACGGATCTCTAAGGCATGTAGTTGTCATACAAACTGAACGATCGGAATAAAGTGTTTGTAAGCAAAACTCATTCATTTGACGAGTTATCTGTCGTCATTGCATTTGCACATTTGCCTTTCAAAAGCACTGATTCGCTGGTGCCTAAAGATGGAAACTTTTTACACGATAATTGTCGGAAGTAAAATTTACGCAGTAATGTCGTCCAATCAGTAAATTGAGAAGCACCAACAATGCATACAATACAATTTATATCCAAATTTAAATTCTGTCTACCACACAAAGTTTATATACAGACGCATTTGAGCACATTGACACAAAATTATGACACTCGTGAATTTATTCAAAGCTGACTTTTTGACCTTAGGGTTAAGAGGTTTGTGAAAAAAGTATCGCAAGTTTTGAATTTTCGCGGACTCCGAGTATTTAATTTTCGATTGTTTTGTTGCGTTATACTTACATATATGGTAAACATATCCCATACTTTTGCTGACAAGGTAGGCGATTTTGAATGTTTAGTTAATTTTGACAGTTGTTTGACAAACTGCATCTCGATCGGAATCGATAGTTTTCTGTAAGCAAAATTGCCATTCCATTTTACGAATATTTCTGGAATGAATTGCATGGTCGCCGAAAGTTTGTAGCTATTTAAATTATAGCTACTTTCGATCAATAAGAGCGTCGCTGAGCATGTTCAAAGGGCAGGCATGAGAGAGTTGTTCGATTGCCATTGACTCGCTGGTGCTTAAAGACGGATCCTTTACATACAGTGAGTGTAATTGAAATCGGACAGCCACCCTTTTAAGTATTTTAGTGTCAGTCCCGTCAGTCGTTCGTCAGTCGCAGTCAGCTTCTTCAAATTTTTTAAATTCTGTCTACCACACAAAGTTTATATACAGACGCATTTGAGCACATTGACACAAAATTATGACACTCGTGAATTTATTCAAAGCTGACTTTTTGTCTTTAGGGTTAAGAGACGGTTTGTGAAAAAGTATCGCAAGTTTTGAATTTTCGCGGACTCCGAGTATTTAATTTTCGATTGTTTTGTTGCGTTATACTTACATATATGGTAAACATATCCCATACTTTTGCTGACAAGGTAGGCGATTTTGAATGTTTAGTTAATTTTTGGCAGTTTTTTTGATTTGCCGCATCTCATTTCGTTTTCGATATTTTCTCTTTCCGAAAAATTGCCATTCCATTTTAACCAATAATTTGGGCATGAATCTGGTCGCCACAAAGTTTGTGCCAAAATTGCTCACTTTCGACCAATAAGAGCGTCGCGTTGACCATACTCAAAGGGAGGACGCTGAGAGAGTTCTCTGATTGCCATTCACTAGGGAGTGGCCACAAACGTTCCCTTTACATATGGCTCAAGCAGCTCTCGACTCCCGGCCTTAGGCCAAGTACTATCTGGGTAGCCAAAGAACATCCGTTTGAAGGCGAGCTAAAGTGAGAACGACCAGAGTAAACGTAATAAGCACTATGATGTAAGGGAATGGAATGTCCGGTCCCTTAATTGGGAAGGTGCCGCTGTTCAGTCCTCGTAAAAATTAAGGTTGACATCACCGCCGTCCGAGAAGTGCGATGGACGGGTCAGGGACTGAGACGAGTAGGTCCTTGTGGCATTTACTACAGTGATCATATAAAGCAGTACAAATTCGTGTGGGATTAGAGGTGAGAGAAAGACTCCGTCGCCGAATACTGGCATTCACCCCGGTGAATGAACGTCTAGCCACAATCAGCATCAAAGCGAAGTTCTTCAACATATCACTGCTTTGCGCCCACGCTCCGAAAGAAGAGAAGGACGATGTGACAAAGAGAACTTCTATGAGCGCTTGGAGCTAACCTATAATAGTTGCTCCCGCCACGATGTCAAAACCGTGCTTAGCGACTTTAACGCCAGGATGGGCTAAGAAGATGTCTTAGGCACAACGGTCGGTAAATCTAACCCCAAATGGGTTCAGGCTCATCGACCTCGCCGCGGCCCGAAATATGGTTATCTGTAGTACTAGAATCCAGCAAAAGAAAATTCATCGATCATGTTTTAATAGACGGAAGACACGTCTCCAGTGTTCAGTCTCCGAGGTCTTAATATCGACTCGGCTCGTTATCTTGTTGTAGACAAGATGCGCACTCGCCTCTGTACAGCAAACAACGCTTGTCAAAAAACACAAGAACGTCGAGAAGCTGCAACCACAACAGACAGCCGAACGGTTTCTACTCGGCTTACACTGCTGCTCTCCGAAAGCATTCGTCAGCAGCTCGGTATAAAGGAACTGTGGGATGTCATTTCAAGCCCTTTAGTTTTCGGAAAAAACAAAAGAACGGCTGGTACGATGAGTCCAAGCGGAGAGAAAACAGACTGCCTACCACAGACGCGCGGGATAGAATAGATACCGAGAGCTGAAGAGGGAAGCAAGACGCATCTGCTGACAGAAACCGAGAGAGGCCGAAATGCGTGAGTATGAATAGAAGCAGGGATAATGCTCGAAAGTTCTACGAAAAGATGCGGCGACTAACAGAAGGTTTCAAGACCGGAGCATACTCTTGTAGATTCCCCAGAGGTGATCTAGTGACTGATACTCAGAGTGTACTGAAATTATGGAGGGAACACTTCTCCAGCTTGCTGAATAGCAGTGAAAACGTAACACCCGATTCCTCAGTCGATGACGGTGGAGCAGACGTTCCATTGGCGGGCCATGAAGAGTTTCGAATAGCAATTACCCGTCTGAACAACAAAGATGGGTTGCGGGCCGAGCTATTCTAATACGACGGGGAAGAATTGATAAGGAGCATGCATCAGTTGCTTTGTAGAATATGGTCGAACGAAAGCATGCCCAACGATTGGAATTTAAGTGTGCTCAGCCCAATCCACAAAAAGGGAGACCCCACAATCTGCGCCAACTACCGTGGGATAAGTCTCCTCAGCATCGCGTATAAGGTTCTTTCGAGTATATTGTGTGAAAGATTAAAGCCCACTATCAACAAACTGATTGGACCTTATCAGTGTGGTTTCAGGCTTGAAAAATTATCTTGGAAAATACCTGAAAAGGAGCTAAATTAATGCCGCTATGTCCAATTTGGTATTCCTACAAAACTAATATGACTATGTAAACTGACGTTAAGCAATACCAAAAGCTCCGAAAGGTGGGAAAGGACCCCTCCGGGCCGTTTGATACTAAACGAGCTTTCAGACAAAGCAACTCCCTATCTCCCTATTCAATCTACTACTGCAGAAAATAATTCGAGCTGTAGATCTGGTAGTGATCGAGGGCAAGACGAAATGTCTCCAACATTAACTTCAGCCTCAATATCCAAATCAAAAGAACTCTTGCCAACAGGTGCTACTTCGGACTGGCTAGGTACTTGAGAAGTAAAGTCACCCATCATCCCCGTCCTGATAACAACATGTGATGAGTCGGCGATGAAAGGTTTTGTGAAAGATTTATCGTCCGAATACCGTCGTCGATGAAACGATAAGGTTTATGAGATATACGAAGACATTGACATTGAATGGATGAAAACACTCCAGCTCTTCCTTGGATATTTGTCGGATGTTGGAAAAATGTGTCAGGTCAAGTAACTTCTTTGTATCGGTATGACAGTAGCCACGTAGTCGCATCCAGTTGCCACCGCTCATTTGTGTAGTTCTCTCTCCCTGGTTGTTGTAATTTCTTATTTATTTTAATTGCAGCAAAGACCCTCTGTTAATCAGATTTTGTCAAATAAAAGTACAAGCAACTCTTATAGCTGGTTCAGCGAATTCCGCTCCTCCCTTCCTCAGTTGCCGTCCGTAGCGAGCAAAATGTGTCAAAAGTTGAACCCGTAGAAATCAGCCATCTTTGGTTGTTTTCATTTGAACAATGTTGCCATTGCTCAGTACGCATATATAGTTTTGTACACAGCTAAGTTTTCAATCACAATTTTTCGTGATATAAAATATCAAAACTAAAAAAAAGCGGGCGTTAGAAGTGGTGTTGGCTGATCATTTACATTGCTCTCCCATAAGATAGGTCGTATCAGCTGATTCGGGCCACGGTTTTGCGGAATTCGCTGATTGCACTCTTAGTCTTATGTAAGTTGTTTCTATTCATCCCGCTTCCTCCCTTTAGAAAATATTTTCCCCAAATCAGATTACATACCTCACAACACTAAAAGTAAAAAAAAAGCTCAGATATTGAAAGATAATATTTAAATTAGAAATTCCAATCAAACAATGAAAAACTATTTCCAGATTATGTGTACAGGTATGTATGTATGAATGCACCTACTTACATACCTTTGACTTGGGCTTTCAAACAAAGCTTAGCAGACACTATGAATTGTAAACACGTGTTACACTACTCAAATATTTGTGCATCAAACTGAGCTCCAAATAGAGTAAATATGTATTCGCTGTTTTCTTTTGACGCACAAAAAATATCGCTTTATTGTGCTCAAATATGTAGTGTATAAATACAAGTGTGTGTTGTTGTTGTGTATCAGCATTTTAAAGAAATAAAAGTGTAACATTTAACGGCTTTAATTGCACCACTGCTGAAATGGACAATGCGAACGCTAACATGAATACCATACACAGCGAAGAAAAGAGAAATAAGCACTGGTGCTACAACAAAAAATGCAGTATAAGCTAATAATAATAACAACAATGAGTAACAGAAAGCTGAAATGAATGAAAACCGAAATGAAATTAAATTGAAAAAATCAAAGTGTAATTGTAATTTGTTTTCTTACAGGTTATAAATAAACTGACAACAGCCGCCAACAATAACAGCAGCAACGGCGCAAGCAATTGTAACAACTAAAACTGACAACGGCAATTTGCAATTGCTGCTGTTAACGTGTCGAATGTTACACAAAAAATGCCAAATGTACATACAAACATACAAACATATGTTGCTTCATAGACGCTTGCACATCTCTATATGCATGCGTGTGCGCTGCGAAACATCCAAACACATATACAAACATATGTATGTACAAGTTCATCGATGGACACATTTATATTTACTTAGTGCAATGAAGATATAATGATATTGCACTAGCGCGTTTGTTGTTATTGTTGTTTGATAAAGTGAAAAGCATGAGTAGGTATCAGTGGGTAATCGAAGCGTGCTACCAGAGCATACATACATACATATGTATATGCATGCATGCATGTAGGTATGTAAGTATTATATTTGTATCGCCGGCAGGGGGTACACGTGCCACATTCGTCTCTGGCTGTGAATGCTGGTGCTGTGCGTTCAATCGCTAATCTGTTGTTGGTGGAAAGGCGCGCAATCGCAACTATTGCAATGGCCGTGGCGAAGAATCTGTCTAAGCGTAGCAATATTTCTTTGTTTAGCTCAGTGCTGATATTGCCACTACACATACCAAAGATGCATGCACACACATACATAGAAATAAGCACACTTGCAACGGCGTACGCATGCGAGGCACCACAGCGTCGCTGCTGTCAAAAGAAAGAATTTTGAAAACTTTCGTTCGTTCGGTAGTTCATCTACAAACCTTTTCCGCTGCAGCACTCCCACATGGCACTGCACCTCGTCAAACGTCTGGCGTTGACTTCAGCGCCTCACAGTAGTCGACTGTCTTGTAGCTTCATTGGTGTAACGGTATTGGCTGGAAATGAAAGTAGCAGATAATGGATTTTCTTTGGTTATTAAATAATTTTACTTTTTTCGTGGCAGTCATTTGTGCGCTTGAGTTGCTTTTCACATATTGAACTTGACAGAAGTTCGAAGCAAATTTCAGTTTCCCTTTTTGACTAATTTTCACATTTTTTCTGATTATCTAAAAATCGTCAGAGTTGTGCTATTCAGTTAAATGCAATTAATTAAATGATTACAGTGACACTAAGAAGTATATGCATGACCTAATTTAGTTGGCAATGAAATTATGGTTAAAGTTTTATTTTAAATGGAACAAATGAGAAAAAACATTTTTATAATTTTTGGTAAAAGCTGTTATAAATTGAAAATATTCTCTTACGATTAGACATATCTTGAAATAAATTTGAAATAAAAATGTTAAATATTTGCAAAAAGTTATACATCTTTAATATTTCTAGTAAATATTCAACACGAAAGACAATTTTCCATTTACCAGTTTGTGTGCCAGCTGTATCCCCTAGTGGTACGATACCGGCGGTTCCGATAAATTAGCACCTTTTTGGGATGAAAAGGGCATGTGCGAAAGTATATGAAAGACTCAGGCACTTCTTCCTTATTGGCGTAGACACTGATTACGCGATTATAGCCGAGTTTGCAACAGCGCGCCAGTCGTTCTTCGTTTCCGCTGTTTGGCCCCAACTGCAGATTTCAGGTAGTCTGGTCTTTCTCCAACTTGGCTTTCCAACGGAGTGGAGGTCTTCCTCTTCCTTACCCCGGCGGGTACTGCGTCGAATATTCTCAGAGCCGTTTGCACCCATTTGGACGACATGACCTAGCCAGCGTAGCCGTTGTATCTTAATCCGCTGCACTATGTCAATGTTATCGTCTTTCTCGTACAACTAATCGTTCTACCAACTGTGTTACCAATGCGCAAAGGATCATAAATCTTCCCGAGAACCATTCTCTCAAAAACTTGTAACGCCGACTAATCAGATGCTGTCATCGTTCATACCTCTGCACCAGATAGCAGGGCGGGCATGATGAGTGTCTTGAGAATTTGGTCTTTGTTCGTCAAGTCGAGTAAAGTCTTCTACTTTTCAGATGCTTACTCAGTCCGAACCTGTTGGCCAAGAGTTATTCTGCTTTGGATTTAACACTGTTGTTGCTAGATCCAAAAAAGACGAAATATTCTAAATTATGACTGTCAACATTAACGTGGAAGCCAAGTCGCGAGTGCGACGACTATTTGTTTGATGACAGGAGATGTTTCGTCTTGCCGTAGTTAACTACCACTCCCATTTGCTTCGCTTCCTTATCCAATATGGAGAAAGCAAAACTAACGGCGCAGTTGTACACCCTTGTAAAAGATTGTACCATCACGTTTCTCGTATTTTCTCCAGGAGTAGATTGAAGAAGTCGCACGATAGGGAGTTGCCTTGCCTGAAACCTCGTTTAGTATCGAACGGCTCGAAGCGGTTCTTCCCAAACCTAACGAAGCTTTTGGTATTGCTCAACGTCAGTTTATACAGCCGTATTAGTTTTGCGTGGATACCAAATACATGTTTTCGTCCGACCACATTCTACAAAGAAGCTGATGCATGCTCCTTTTCAGTTCTTTGCCGTCGTATTTGAATAGCTTGGCCAGCAATCCATCGGCCTCCGCCGCCTTGTTGATCTTCAGACGGGTAATTGCTATTCGAACTTCTTCATGGTCGGGCAATGGAACGTCTGCTCCAACGTCATCGATTGGGGAACGTTATACTTTCACTGCCATTCAGCAAGCTGGAGAAGTATTCCCTCCATAATTACAGAATGATCTGGGCATCAGTCGCTAGATCACTTCTGGGGATTCTACAAGATTATGCTCCGGTCTCGAAACCTTCTGTTAATCACCGCATCTTTTCGTAGATTTTTCGAGTATCACGGCCAGCTTGTCAAATTCTTCATACTAACGCACTTCGACCTCTCTTTATTTTTGTCTGCAAATGCGTCTCGCTTCCCTCTTCAAGAAACTATGGTGCGTATATACAGAAAGATAGACAGACGGAAATGGCTAAATCAACTAAATTGATCAAGCTGATTACTTAGGGACTCCGACAAACCTAACGGCAATCTTAAAAATAAATCCAAATAAAAAAGGTATTTATAAACCATTCCGTTCAGTGTTTGGAATTTCAGGTTTTTGAAAGCCAATCGTGAGAAAATTGAACCAAGGACAAGCATTTACTAGTTATTTATAAAATATTTTGGAGAATTCGTATAGCCGACCGCCAAATTACTTATTCATATGTATGAGTGTGTACCTTCCTATTTCCCAAAGCTGACCTTTTTTGTGTGATTGCTTCATTAAGACGGTGCATTTGTAGACAGTGCAGGTCCCAACGAAGAGTTTGGCCATAGATAAGCAGCTCATAGTAGAGGATTTATCGTAAAACCTGGCTTGGTCACTTTTACGGCGGCTCACCGCGATTTGACCACGACCACGTTCCTTTGATGTGGCAACCCACTTTTCATCAACATTTCGCTTCAGAAATGGATCGATTTTGTTGCGATTCAGTAGCGATTCAGAAGTGGAAATTCGGTCCATTAAGTATTTTTGCATTAACTCGTGTGGTACCTATATACAAGGTGCGTTCCAAAGTAAACTTTTTGAATCTAGCACCCCCCGATGGCGCCAAATATACATATGTCGACTGGTGCGTTTGAATCTGCTATCTTTAGATTGTCCCGTAAGAATTTCATGACATTTCATTGATTGGAAGTGAAGTTATTGCGTTTTAAGTATCAGTATGTTTGTGTTGTCGAAAATGAGCTTCGAACAAGAAGCCAACATTAAATTTTGTTCCAAAATTGGTAAAACTTTTACCGAAACGTTTCAATTGATGAAACAAGTTTATGGCGATGATTGCCTATCCTGTGGCAAAGTGCACGAGTGGCTTCAACGTTTTCAAAGTAGTCGTGAGGACATAAATGACGATCAACATGATCCGTGATCACCGGAAATTCTATCGAAACGGTGCGTGAATTCATCGAAAATCAGCCGGAATCATCATTGGAGTTCATACAAATTGAATTGAACATCTCCAAAACATCGATTTATCGCATTTTAGCGGAACATTTGGGCTTACGAAAGGTGTGTGCACGGTTTGTTCCGCACAAATGACTGTCTAGCAAAAATTGCTCAGAATCCAACATTCGAAGGATTCGAAGATTTATTTGACCAAAAATCACATTTTAACCATTCACCAGTCCCCGTATTCACCTTATATGGCACCATGCGATTTCTTCCTTTTCGAAAAAATGCATTTGCCCATGAAAGGAAAGCGTTATGCAGACGTAGAGGCTATTCCAAAGCCTTGCACCGGCATACCGACGGCCATACCGGCCAACGAGCTAAAACACCCGTTCGAAATGCTTTTGGACCGTGCAAAAAGCTGTATTGAAACAGAAGGAAACTATTTTGATTAAAATTAATTGAGTTAGCCGAAAAAACCATTTGTTCTTTTTTTTTTAAGTCCTATTTACTTTGGAACGCTCCTTGTACATAGAGCTTTTTTGTATCCATCCGTACAGAAATTATCCAAATTTTAACGAGATTAAACGAGATTGGCTTTTATATAGTATGGCAGAGGCGCGTATGTATGTGTCGGTTCAATTGTGTCAATGCTTTAGCTGCCACAACCCTTAGTAACACAACGATTTGAACCATAAGACTTTAGAATGCCTATCTCGGAGGATGGAGTAATGTGTAGAAGCTCACGCAAGTGTGAAAAGTTCTCTGAACGCTATACACTTGGAAGTGGGCAGAGACGATTCTTTTGCATATGGCTGAAACAGCTCACAACTTTCGGTCTTAGACCAAGTATCCTCTGGGTAGCCAAAGAAACTTCCATCCCCAGGGTTGTGCGCTGGGTTTGGGACCCGCCACGCAAGAAGCGCCCCCAATGAAAATAAAACAACAATGGATGAGTGCCCTCCCCCCTTTTGATGACGATCACTGCAAATGCATTATGGATTACGATTTAAGGCCATGCACCTGGAATGTTCGATCCCTTAATTGGAAAGGTGCCGCTGCCCAGCTGGTTGATGTCCTCGTAAGAGCAAAGGCTAACATCATCGTCGTCATCCAATTTAATCCGAGGAATAAAAATATGCTAAATTAAAAAAGGAAAATTTTTTATTGCATTTTAAAACATAAGAAAATGAAACTTTGTCGCGACAGGAAGAATTTATATATAAAGGAAATAAACGCAATACACTAGCATTCGTTAGAGGACAGTTGCAACGCAAATAGCAGTTTGTTTTATCAACTGGTGTGGTTTAACCGATTCACCACTCTACAACGCTTGGCGAATAGAAGACAGATATTGTTCGCTTAAGGCATCAAAAACAGCTTATAAAAGTCATACAAACAATACGTTTCAGTTGTTTTTAATAAAAAAAAATATTTTATTTGATTTTAAATTATGTAGTAAGTAGATGTCCGTATATATGTATATCAATGTACTGCACATATACGAGTATTTGAAAATTAGCATGCCTGTCTGCAGGCTTTTATTTTACTCAGCATTTAACGTCAACTGCTTCGCAAGTCCAATTATATTTCATAAGCCTAGTTTTTAGTTAATTTAATTTTTCTATGAACAATTTGGAGCACACTTTTCCTACGAACTTTCTGTGGCAGAGATTGTATAACCCCTGACTATAAATTAATGTGCAGATTTGCAGACATTTACATATGTATGTCCGAATGTGTATATGTAGTCGTATGTATATGTATGTAATTACGGTAGAAAGCAGTTCAGTTCATTGTTGTCAATAAAAAAAAACGCAACAAATTAAAGTGTTAAGTTGTTATTTAATTGTTATGAAACATAAATCAATTATATTCTTTGACCAGTTTATGATAGACAATGGCCAAGTTTGAGCGCATGTGTGTGCCTGTGCATGTAAGTATGTGAGTGTGGTGTGAAAATTAACTTATATTAAAGAGGTAAAATTCGACCAACAGGGCATTGACTTGCTCGACTTGTTGGGTTGAATGGAATTAAGCTGATTTTGTTCGTAATTTCGCACAACCTTTTCGCAAACTTATTCATCTTCTCTTTCAATTATAGTGCGCCGCTTCCGTTGGCATTTCTCGTAGCCCAGTAACAATGTATCTCGGTTTCTTTTCGAACTGTCTTTCTCTTATTTATTGGCGCTGATTGAAGGTGTTTGGTGGTGAAATGAAGTGTTTCATTGCATTATAATGATGCGCACATGTATCTAATTTTTTCCAAGAATTATTTATATTATTGCAACAACCCAAATTTGGAAGTGGTTATTAGTATTGAAAGGATTGTTTAATGTTTAATATACTTTCGAATGGTAATGGTACGTTATTAAACAATGTTTTATCAGATGTCTGTTAGCTGGGTACATCTTATACATACATGCATACATATGTATATAAAAATGGATAGCAAAATGTGTTGCTAAGCGCATAACTCAACAACGCCTGGAACAATTTTCCCAATTCT